>NW_028274807.1:157726302-158029333 GCF_037043125.1 Eumetopias jubatus
TTTCGACCTTAGCCGCAGCAACTTCTCCCTAGAAACATCGCCAAAGGCACGGGAAGCCAGGGCAAAAATGAACTACTGGGATTTCATGCAGATAAAAAGCTTTTGCACAGCGAAAGAAACGGTCCACAAAACCCAAAGACAACCGACAGAATGGGAGAAAATATTTGCAAATGACATATCAGAATAAGGGCTAGTATCCAAAATCTATAAAGAACTTATCAAACTCAACACCCAAAGAACAAATAATCCAGTCAAGGAATGGGCAGAAGACATGAACAGACATTTCTCCAAAGAAGACATCCACATGGCCAACAGGCACATGAAAAAGTGCTCAACATCGCTCGGCATCAGGGAAATCCAAATCAAAACCTCAATGAGATACCACCTCACACCAGTCCGATTGGCTAAAATGAACAAGTCAGGGAACGGCAGATGTTGGCGGGGATGTGGAGAAAGGGGAACCCTCCTACACTGTTGGTGGGAATGCAAGCTGGTGCAACCCCTCTGGAAAACAGTATGGAGGTTCCTCAAACAGTTGAAATTAGAGCTACCGTTCGATCCAGCAATTGCACTACTGGGTATTTACCACAAAGATACAAATGTAGGGACCCGAAGGGGTACGTGTACCCCAATGTTTATAGCAGCAATGTCCACCATAGCCAAACTGTGGAAAGAGCCAAGATGCCCATCGACAGATGAATGGATAAAGAAGAGGTGGTATAGATACACAATGGAATATTATGCAGCCATCAAAAGGAATGAGATCTTGCCATTTGCAACGACGTGGATGGAACTGGAGGGTGTTATGCTGAGTGAAATAAGTCAATCAGAGAAAGACATGTATCACATGACCTCACTGATATGAGGAATTCTTAATCTCAGGGGAGAAACGGAGTGTTACTGCAGTGGTTGGGGGTGGGAGGGATGGGGTGGCTGGGTGCTAGACATTGGGGAGGGTATGTGCTACGGTGAGCGCTGTGAATTGTGCAAGACTGTTGAATCACAGTTCTGTACTTCTGAAACAAATAACGCACCATATTTTAAGAAAAAAGAAAAAGAAGAAGATAACAGGAGAGGAAGAAAAGGGGAGTATGTCAGAGGGGGAGACGAACCATGAGAGATGAAGGACGCTGAAAGACAAACTGAGGGTTCTAGAGGGGAGGGGGGTAGGGGGATGGGTGAGCCTGGTGATGGGTATGGAGGAGGGCACGTTCTGCATGGAGCACTGGGTGTTATGAACAAACAATGAATCATGGAACACTGCACCAAAAACTAATGATGTAATATATGGTGATTAACATAACTATAAAAAAATTAAAAAAATAATCATGAATGAAAGAGGAGAGATGACAACCAACACCAAAGAAATACAAACAATTACAAGAACGTATTATGAGCCACTCTAGGCCAGCAGATTAGATAATCTTGAAGAAATGGATGCATTCCCAGAAATGTATCAACTACCTAAGCTGAACCAGGAAGAAATAGAAAACCTGAAGAGACCTATAACCGCTAATGAGGAAATTGAAGCAGTCATCAAAAATCTCCCAACAAACAGGAGCCCAAGGCCAGATGGCTTCCCAGGGGAATTCTACCAACCATTTAAAGAAGTAGTACTACCTATTCTTCTGAAACTGTCCCAAAAAATAGAAATGGAAGGAAAGCATCCAAACTCGTCTTATGAGGCCATTACCTTGATCCCCAAACCGAACAAAGACCCCATCAAAAAGGAAAATTACAGGTCCATATCCCTGAGGAACATGGATGCAAAACTTCTCACCAAAACGCCAGCCAATAGGATCCAACAGTGCATTAAAAGGATCATTCCCCACGACCAAGTGGGATTTACTCCTAGGCTGCAAGGTTGGTTCAACATCTGCAAATCAATCAATGTGATACAATACATTAATAAAAAAAAAAAAGAAAAAGAACCATATGATCCGGTAAATAGATGCAGAAAAAGCATTTGACAAAGTACAGCATCCTTTCTTGAACAAAACTCTTCAGAGTATAGGGAGAGAGGGTACATACCTCAATATCATAAAAGCCATCTATGAATAACCTACAGCCAATATCATTCTCAAGGGGGAAAGGCTGAGAGCTTTTCCCCTAAGGTCAGGAACGCGGCAGGGATGTCCACTCTCACCACTGCTATTCAACATAGTATTAGAAGTCCTAGCCACAGCAATTAGACAACCAAAAGAAACGAAAGGCATCCAAATCGGCAAAGAGGAAGTCAAACTCTCACTCTTTGCAGAGGATATGATACTGTACGTGGGAAACCCAAAAGACTCCACCCCAAAACTGCTAGAACTCATACAGGAATTCAGTCAAGTGGCAGGATATAAAATCAATGCACAGAAATCCGTGGCATTCCTATACACCAACAACAAGACAGAAGAGAGACCAATCAAGGAGTCGATCCCATTTACAATTGCACCCAAAACCATTAGATACCTAGGAATAAATCTAACCAAAGAGGCAAAGGATCTGTACTCAGAAAACTATAAAATACCCATGAAAGCAATTGAAGAAGACACAAAGAAATGGAAAAATGTTCCATGCTCATGGATTGGGAGAATCAACATTGTGAAGATGTCAATGCTACCTAGAGCAATCTACACATTCAATGCAATCCCCATCAAAATACCATCCACTTTTTTCACAGACATGGAACAAATAATCCTAAAATTTGTATGGAACCAGAAGAGACCCAGAATAGCCAGAGGAATACTGAAAAAGAAAAGCAAAGCTGGCGGCATCGCAATTCCGGACTTCCAGCTCTATTACAAAGCTGTCATCATCAAGACAGTATGGTCCTGGCACAAAAACAGACACATTGATCAATGGAACAGAATCGAGAGCCCAGAAATGGACCCTCAACTCTATGGTCAACTCATCTTTGACAAAGCAGGAAAGAATGACCAGTGGAAAAGAGACAGTCTCTTCAACAAATGGTGTTGGGAAAATTGGACAGCCACATGCAGAAGAATGAAACTGGACCATTTCCTTACACCACACACAAAAATCGACTCCAAATGGTTGAAAGACCTAAACGTGAGACAGGAGACCATCCAAATCCTAAAGGAGAACACAGGTAGCAACCTTTTCGACCTTAGCCGCAGCAAATTCTCCCTAGAAACATCGCCAAAGGCACGGGAAGCCAGGGCAAAAATGAACTACTGGGATTTCATGCAGATAAAAAGCTTTTGCACAGCAAAAGAAACGGTCCACAAAACCAAAAGACAACCGACAGAATGGGAGAAAATATTTGCAAATGACATATCAGAATAAGGGCTAGTATCCAAAATCTATAAAGAACTTATCAAACTCAACACCCAAAGAACAAATAATCCAGTCAAGGAATGGGCAGAAGACATGAACAGACATTTCTCCAAAGAAGACATCCACATGGCCAACAGGCACATGAAAAAGTGCTCAACATCGCTCGGCATCAGGGAAATCCAAATCAAAACCTCAATGAGATACCACCTCACACCAGTCCGATTGGCTAAAATGAACAAGTCAGGGAACGGCAGATGTTGGCGGGGATGTGGAGAAAGGGGAACCCTCCTACACTGTTGGTGGGAATGCAAGCTGGTGCAACCCCTCTGGAAAACAGTATGGAGGTTCCTCAAACAGTTGAAATTAGAGCTACCGTTCGATCCAGCAATTGCACTACTGGGTATTTACCACAAAGATACAAATGTAGGGACCCGAAGGGGTACGTGTACCCCAATGTTTATAGCAGCAATGTCCACCATAGCCAAACTGTGGAAAGAGCCAAGATGCCCATCGACAGATGAATGGATAAAGAAGAGGTGGTATAGATACACAATGGAATATTATGCAGCCATCAAAAGGAATGAGATCTTGCCATTTGCAACGACGTGGATGGAACTGGAGGGTGTTATGCTGAGTGAAATAAGTCAATCAGAGAAAGACATGTATCACATGACCTCACTGATATGAGGAATTCTTAATCTCAGGGGAGAAACGGAGTGTTACTGCAGTGGTTGGGGGTGGGAGGGATGGGGTGGCTGGGTGCTAGACATTGGGGAGGGTATGTGCTCCGGTGAGCGCTGTGAATTGTGCAAGACTGTTGAATCACAGTTCTGTACTTCTGAAACAAATAACGCACCATATTTTAAGAAAAAAGAAAAAGAAGAAGATAACAGGAGAGGAAGAAAAGGGGAGTATGTCAGAGGGGGAGACGAACCATGAGAGATGAAGGACGCTGAAAGACAAACTGAGGGTTCTAGAGGGGAGGGGGGTAGGGGGATGGGTGAGCCTGGTGATGGGTATGGAGGAGGGCACGTTCTGCATGGAGCACTGGGTGTTATGAACAAACAATGAATCATGGAACACTGCACCAAAAACTAATGATGTAATATATGGTGATTAACATAACTATAAAAAAATTAAAAAAATAATCATGAATGAAAGAGGAGAGATGACAACCAACACCAAAGAAATACAAACAATTACAAGAACGTATTATGAGCCACTCTAGGCCAGCAGATTAGATAATCTTGAAGAAATGGATGCATTCCCAGAAATGTATCAACTACCTAAGCTGAACCAGGAAGAAATAGAAAACCTGAAGAGACCTATAACCGCTAATGAGGAAATTGAAGCAGTCATCAAAAATCTCCCAACAAACAGGAGCCCAAGGCCAGATGGCTTCCCAGGGGAATTCTACCAACCATTTAAAGAAGTAGTACTACCTATTCTTCTGAAACTGTCCCAAAAAATAGAAATGGAAGGAAAGCATCCAAACTCGTCTTATGAGGCCATTACCTTGATCCCCAAACCGAACAAAGACCCCATCAAAAAGGAAAATTACAGGTCCATATCCCTGAGGAACATGGATGCAAAACTTCTCACCAAAACGCCAGCCAATAGGATCCAACAGTGCATTAAAAGGATCATTCCCCACGACCAAGTGGGATTTACTCCTAGGCTGCAAGGTTGGTTCAACATCTGCAAATCAATCAATGTGATACAATACATTAATAAAAAAAAAAAAGAAAAAGAACCATATGATCCGGTAAATAGACGCAGAAAAAGCATTTGACAAAGTACAGCATCCTTTCTTGAACAAAACTCTTCAGAGTATAGGGAGAGAGGGTACATACCTCAATATCATAAAAGCCATCTATGAATAACCTACAGCCAATATCATTCTCAAGGGGGAAAGGCTGAGAGCTTTTCCCCTAAGGTCAGGAACGCGGCAGGGATGTCCACTCTCACCACTGCTATTCAACATAGTATTAGAAGTCCTAGCCACAGCAATTAGACAACCAAAAGAAACGAAAGGCATCCAAATCGGCAAAGAGGAAGTCAAACTCTCTCTCTTTGCAGAGGATATGATACTGTACGTGGGAAACCCAAAAGACTCCACCCCAAAACTGCTAGAACTCATACAGGAATTCAGTCAAGTGGCAGGATATAAAATCAATGCACAGAAATCCGTGGCATTCCTATACACCAACAACAAGACAGAAGAGAGACCAATCAAGGAGTCGATCCCATTTACAATTGCACCCAAAACCATTAGATACCTAGGAATAAATCTAACCAAAGAGGCAAAGGATCTGTACTCAGAAAACTATAAAATACCCATGAAAGCAATTGAAGAAGACACAAAGAAATGGAAAAACGTTCCATGCTCATGGATTGGGAGAATCAACATTGTGAAGATGTCAATGCTACCTAGAGCAATCTACACATTCAATGCAATCCCCATCAAAATACCATCCACTTTTTTCACAGACATGGAACAAATAATCCTAAAATTTGTATGGAACCAGAAGAGACCCAGAATAGCCAGAGGAATACTGAAAAAGAAAAGCAAAGCTGGCGGCATCGCAATTCCGGACTTCCAGCTCTATTACAAAGCTGTCATCATCAAGACAGTATGGTCCTGGCACAAAAACAGACACATTGATCAATGGAACAGAATCGAGAGCCCAGAAATGGACCCTCAACTCTATGGTCAACTCATCTTTGACAAAGCAGGAAAGAATGTCCAGTGGAAACGAGACAGTCTCTTCAACAAATGGTGTTGGGAAAATTGGACAGCCACATGCAGAAGAATGAAACTGGACCATTTCCTTACACCACACACAAAAATCGACTCCAAATGGTTGAAAGACCTAAACGTGAGACAGGAGACCATCCAAATCCTAAAGGAGAACACAGGTAGCAACCTTTTCGACCTTAGCCGCAGCAACTTCTCCCTAGAAACATCGCCAAAGGCACGGGAAGCCAGGGCAAAAATGAACTACTGGGATTTCATGCAGATAAAAAGCTTTTGCACAGCAAAAGAAACGGTCCACAAAACCCAAAGACAACCGACAGAATGGGAGAAAATATTTGCAAATGACATATCAGAATAAGGGCTAGTATCCAAAATCTATAAAGAACTTATCAAACTCAACACCCAAAGAACAAATAATCCAGTCAAGGAATGGGCAGAAGACATGAACAGACATTTCTCCAAAGAAGACATCCACATGGCCAACAGGCACATGAAAAAGTGCTCAACATCGCTCGGCATCAGGGAAATCCAAATCAAAACCTCAATGAGATACCACCTCACACCAGTCCGATTGGCTAAAATGAACAAGTCAGGGAACGGCAGATGTTGGCGGGGATGTGGAGAAAGGGGAACCCTCCTACACTGTTGGTGGGAATGCAAGCTGGTGCAACCCCTCTGGAAAACAGTATGGAGGTACCTCAAACAGTTGAAATTAGAGCTACCGTTCGATCCAGCAATTGCACTACTGGGTATTTACCACAAAGATACAAATGTAGGGACCCGAAGGGGTACGTGTACCCCAATGTTTATAGCAGCAATGTCCACCATAGCCAAACTGTGGAAAGAGCCAAGATGCCCATCGACAGATGAATGGATAAAGAAGAGGTGGTAGAGATACACAATGGAATATTATGCAGCCATCAAAAGGAATGAGATCTTGCCATTTGCAACGACGTGGATGGAACTGGAGGGTGTTATGCTGAGTGAAATAAGTCAATCAGAGAAAGACATGTATCACATGACCTCACTGATATGAGGAATTCTTAATCTCAGGAGAGAAACGGAGTGTTACTGCAGTGGTTGGGGGTGGGAGGGATGGGGTGGCTGGGTGCTAGACATTGGGGAGGGTATGTGCTCCGGTGAGCGCTGTGAATTGTGCAAGACTGTTGAATCACAGTTCTGTACTTCTGAAACAAATAACGCACCATATTTTAAGAAAAAAGAAAAAGAAGAAGATAACAGGAGAGGAAGAAAAGGGGAGTATGTCAGAGGGGGAGACGAACCATGAGAGATGAAGGACTCTGAAAGACAAACTGAGGGTTCTAGAGGGGAGGGGGGTAGGGGGATGGGTGAGCCTGGTGATGGGTATGGAGGAGGGCACGTTCTGCATGGAGCACTGGGTGTTATGAACAAACAATGAATCATGGAACACTGCACCAAAAACTAATGATGTAATATATGGTGATTAACATAACTATAAAAAAATTAAAAAAATAATCATGAATGAAAGAGGAGAGATGACAACCAACACCAAAGAAATACAAACAATTACAAGAACGTATTATGAGCCACTCTAGGCCAGCAGATTAGATAATCTTGAAGAAATGGATGCATTCCCAGAAATGTATCAACTACCTAAGCTGAACCAGGAAGAAATAGAAAACCTGAAGAGACCTATAACCGCTAATGAGGAAATTGAAGCAGTCATCAAAAATCTCCCAACAAACAGGAGCCCAAGGCCAGATGGCTTCCCAGGGGAATTCTACCAACCATTTAAAGAAGTAGTACTACCTATTCTTCTGAAACTGTCCCAAAAAATAGAAATGGAAGGAAAGCATCCAAACTCGTCTTATGAGGCCATTACCTTGATCCCCAAACCGAACAAAGACCCCATCAAAAAGGAAAATTACAGGTCCATATCCCTGAGGAACATGGATGCGAAACTTCTCACCAAAACGCCAGCCAATAGGATCCAACAGTGCATTAAAAGGATCATTCCCCACGACCAAGTGGGATTTACTCCTAGGCTGCAAGGTTGGTTCAACATCTGCAAATCAATCAATGTGATACAATACATTAATAAAAAAAAAATAAAAAGAACCATATGATCCTGTAAATAGACGCAGAAAAAGCATTTGACAAAGTACAGCATCCTTTCTTGAACAAAACTCTTCAGAGTATAGGGAGAGAGGGTACATACCTCAATATCATAAAAGCCATCTATGAATAACCTACAGCCAATATCATTCTCAAGGGGGAAAGGCTGAGAGCTTTTCCCCTAAGGTCAGGAACGCGGCAGGGATGTCCACTCTCACCACTGCTATTCAACATAGTATTAGAAGTCCTAGCCACAGCAATTAGACAACCAAAAGAAACGAAAGGCATCCAAATCGGCAAAGAGGAAGTCAAACTCTCACTCTTTGCAGAGGATATGATACTGTACGTGGGAAACCCAAAAGACTCCACCCCAAAACTGCTAGAACTCATACAGGAATTCAGACAAGTGGCAGGATATAAAATCAATGCACAGAAATCCGTGGCATTCCTATACACCAACAACAAGACAGAAGAGAGACAAATCAAGGAGTCGATCCCATTTACAATTGCACCCAAAACCATTAGATACCTAGGAATAAATCTAACCAAAGAGGCAAAGGATCTGTACTCAGAAAACTATAAAATACCCATGAAAGCAATTGAAGAAGACACAAAGAAATGGAAAAACGTTCCATGCTCATGGATTGGGAGAATCAACATTGTGAAGATGTCAATGCTACCTAGAGCAATCTACACATTCAATGCAATCCCCATCAAAATACCATCCACTTTTTTCACAGACATGGAACAAATAATCCTAAAATTTGTATGGAACCAGAAGAGACCCAGAATAGCCAGAGGAATACTGAAAAAGAAAAGCAAAGCTGGCGGCATCGCAATTCCGGACTTCCAGCTCTATTACAAAGCTGTCATCATCAAGACAGTATGGTCCTGGCACAAAAACAGACACATTGATCAATGGAACAGAATCGAGAGCCCAGAAATGGACCCTCAACTCTATGGTCAACTCATCTTTGACAAAGCAGGAAAGAATGTCCAGTGGAAACGAGACAGTCTCTTCAACAAATGGTGTTGGGAAAATTGGACAGCCACATGCAGAAGAATGAAACTGGACCATTTCCTTACACCACACACAAAAATCGACTCCAAATGGTTGAAAGACCTAAACGTGAGACAGGAGACCATCCAAATCCTAAAGGAGAACACAGGTAGCAACCTTTTCGACCTTAGCCGCAGCAACTTCTCCCTAGAAACATCGCCAAAGGCACGGGAAGCCAGGGCAAAAATGAACTACTGGGATTTCATGCAGATAAAAAGCTTTTGCACAGCAAAAGAAACGGTCCACAAAACCCAAAGACAACCGACAGAATGGGAGAAAATATTTGCAAATGACATATCAGAATAAGGGCTAGTATCCAAAATCTATAAAGAACTTATCAAACTCAACACCCAAAGAACAAATAATCCAGTCAAGGAATGGGCAGAAGACATGAACAGACATTTCTCCAAAGAAGACATCCACATGGCCAACAGGCACATGAAAAAGTGCTCAACATCGCTCGGCATCAGGGAAATCCAAATCAAAACCTCAATGAGATACCACCTCACACCAGTCCGATTGGCTAAAATGAACAAGTCAGGGAACGGCAGATGTTGGCGGGGATGTGGAGAAAGGGGAACCCTCCTACACTGTTGGTGGGAATGCAAGCTGGTGCAACCCCTCTGGAAAACAGTATGGAGGTTCCTCAAACAGTTGAAATTAGAGCTACCGTTCGATCCAGCAATTGCACTACTGGGTATTTACCACAAAGATACAAATGTAGGGACCCGAAGGGGTACGTGTACCCCAATGTTTATAGCAGCAATGTCCACCATAGCCAAACTGTGGAAAGAGCCAAGATGCCCATCGACAGATGAATGGATAAAGAAGAGGTGGTAGAGATACACAATGGAATATTATGCAGCCATCAAAAGGAATGAGATCTTGCCATTTGCAACGACGTGGATGGAACTGGAGGGTGTTATGCTGAGTGAAATAAGTCAATCAGAGAAAGACATGTATCACATGACCTCACTGATATGAGGAATTCTTAATCTCAGGAGAGAAACGGAGTGTTACTGCAGTGGTTGGGGGTGGGAGGGATGGGGTGGCTGGGTGCTAGACATTGGGGAGGGTATGTGCTCCGGTGAGCGCTGTGAATTGTGCAAGACTGTTGAATCACAGTTCTGTACTTCTGAAACAAATAACGCACCATATTTTAAGAAAAAAGAAAAAGAAGAAGATAACAGGAGAGGAAGAAAAGGGGAGTATGTCAGAGGGGGAGACGAACCATGAGAGATGAAGGACTCTGAAAGACAAACTGAGGGTTCTAGAGGGGAGGGGGGTAGGGGGATGGGTGAGCCTGGTGATGGGTATGGAGGAGGGCACGTTCTGCATGGAGCACTGGGTGTTATGAACAAACAATGAATCATGGAACACTGCACCAAAAACTAATGATGTAATATATGGTGATTAACATAACTATAAAAAAATTAAAAAAATAATCATGAATGAAAGAGGAGAGATGACAACCAACACCAAAGAAATACAAACAATTACAAGAACGTATTATGAGCCACTCTAGGCCAGCAGATTAGATAATCTTGAAGAAATGGATGCATTCCCAGAAATGTATCAACTACCTAAGCTGAACCAGGAAGAAATAGAAAACCTGAAGAGACCTATAACCGCTAATGAGGAAATTGAAGCAGTCATCAAAAATCTCCCAACAAACAGGAGCCCAAGGCCAGATGGCTTCCCAGGGGAATTCTACCAACCATTTAAAGAAGTAGTACTACCTATTCTTCTGAAACTGTCCCAAAAAATAGAAATGGAAGGAAAGCATCCAAACTCGTCTTATGAGGCCATTACCTTGATCCCCAAACCGAACAAAGACCCCATCAAAAAGGAAAATTACAGGTCCATATCCCTGAGGAACATGGATGCAAAACTTCTCACCAAAACGCCAGCCAATAGGATCCAACAGTGCATTAAAAGGATCATTCCCCACGACCAAGTGGGATTTACTCCTAGGCTGCAAGGTTGGTTCAACATCTGCAAATCAATCAATGTGATACAATACATTAATAAAAAAAAAAAAGAAAAAGAACCATATGATCCGGTAAATAGATGCAGAAAAAGCATTTGACAAAGTACAGCATCCTTTCTTGAACAAAACTCTTCAGAGTATAGGGAGAGAGGGTACATACCTCAATATCATAAAAGCCATCTATGAATAACCTACAGCCAATATCATTCTCAAGGGGGAAAGGCTGAGAGCTTTTCCCCTAAGGTCAGGAACGCGGCAGGGATGTCCACTCTCACCACTGCTATTCAACATAGTATTAGAAGTCCTAGCCACAGCAATTAGACAACCAAAAGAAACGAAAGGCATCCAAATCGGCAAAGAGGAAGTCAAACTCTCACTCTTTGCAGAGGATATGATACTGTACGTGGGAAACCCAAAAGACTCCACCCCAAAACTGCTAGAACTCATACAGGAATTCAGTCAAGTGGCAGGATATAAAATCAATGCACAGAAATCCGTGGCATTCCTATACACCAACAACAAGACAGAAGAGAGACAAATCAAGGAGTCGATCCCATTTACAATTGCACCCAAAACCATTAGATACCTAGGAATAAATCTAACCAAAGAGGCAAAGGATCTGTACTCAGAAAACTATAAAATACCCATGAAAGCAATTGAAGAAGACACAAAGAAATGGAAAAACGTTCCATGCTCATGGATTGGGAGAATCAACATTGTGAAGATGTCAATGCTACCTAGAGCAATCTACACATTCAATGCAATCCCCATCAAAATACCATCCACTTTTTTCACAGACATGGAACAAATAATCCTAAAATTTGTATGGAACCAGAAGAGACCCAGAATAGCCAGAGGAATACTGAAAAAGAAAAGCAAAGCTGGCGGCATCGCAATTCCGGACTTCCAGCTCTATTACAAAGCTGTCATCATCAAGACAGTATGGTCCTGGCACAAAAACAGACACATTGATCAATGGAACAGAATCGAGAGCCCAGAAATGGACCCTCAACTCTATGGTCAACTCATCTTTGACAAAGCAGGAAAGAATGACCAGTGGAAAAGAGACAGTCTCTTCAACAAATGGTGTTGGGAAAATTGGACAGCCACATGCAGAAGAATGAAACTGGACCATTTCCTTACACCACACACAAAAATCGACTCCAAATGGTTGAAAGACCTAAACGTGAGACAGGAGACCATCCAAATCCTAAAGGAGAACACAGGTAGCAACCTTTTCGACCTTAGCCGCAGCAACTTCTCCCTAGAAACATCGCCAAAGGCACGGGAAGCCAGGGCAAAAATGAACTACTGGGATTTCATGCAGATAAAAAGCTTTTGCACAGCAAAAGAAACGGTCCACAAAACCAAAAGACAACCGACAGAATGGGAGAAAATATTTGCAAATGACATATCAGAATAAGGGCTAGTATCCAAAATCTATAAAGAACTTATCAAACTCAACACCCAAAGAACAAATAATCCAGTCAAGGAATGGGCAGAAGACATGAACAGACATTTCTCCAAAGAAGACATCCACATGGCCAACAGGCACATGAAAAAGTGCTCAACATCGCTCGGCATCAGGGAAATCCAAATCAAAACCTCAATGAGATACCACCTCACACCAGTCCGATTGGCTAAAATGAACAAGTCAGGGAACGGCAGATGTTGGCGGGGATGTGGAGAAAGGGGAACCCTCCTACACTGTTGGTGGGAATGCAAGCTGGTGCAACCCCTCTGGAAAACAGTATGGAGGTTCCTCAAACAGTTGAAATTAGAGCTACCGTTCGATCCAGCAATTGCACTACTGGGTATTTACCACAAAGATACAAATGTAGGGACCCGAAGGGGTACGTGTACCCCAATGTTTATAGCAGCAATGTCCACCATAGCCAAACTGTGGAAAGAGCCAAGATGCCCATCGACAGATGAATGGATAAAGAAGAGGTGGTATAGATACACAATGGAATATTATGCAGCCATCAAAAGGAATGAGATCTTGCCATTTGCAACGACGTGGATGGAACTGGAGGGTGTTATGCTGAGTGAAATAAGTCAATCAGAGAAAGACATGTATCACATGACCTCACTGATATGAGGAATTCTTAATCTCAGGGGAGAAACGGAGTGTTACTGCAGTGGTTGGGGGTGGGAGGGATGGGGTGGCTGGGTGCTAGACATTGGGGAGGGTATGTGCTACGGTGAGCGCTGTGAATTGTGCAAGACTGTTGAATCACAGTTCTGTACTTCTGAAACAAATAACGCACCATATTTTAAGAAAAAAGAAAAAGAAGAAGATAACAGGAGAGGAAGAAAAGGGGAGTATGTCAGAGGGGGAGACGAACCATGAGAGATGAAGGACTCTGAAAGACAAACTGAGGGTTCTAGAGGGGAGGGGGGTAGGGGGATGGGTGAGCCTGGTGATGGGTATGGAGGAGGGCACGTTCTGCATGGAGCACTGGGTGTTATGAACAAACAATGAATCATGGAACACTGCACCAAAAACTAATGATGTAATATATGGTGATTAACATAACTATAAAAAAATTAAAAAAATAATCATGAATGAAAGAGGAGAGATGACAACCAACACCAAAGAAATACAAACAATTACAAGAACGTATTATGAGCCACTCTAGGCCAGCAGATTAGATAATCTTGAAGAAATGGATGCATTCCCAGAAATGTATCAACTACCTAAGCTGAACCAGGAAGAAATAGAAAACCTGAAGAGACCTATAACCGCTAATGAGGAAATTGAAGCAGTCATCAAAAATCTCCCAACAAACAGGAGCCCAAGGCCAGATGGCTTCCCAGGGGAATTCTACCAACCATTTAAAGAAGTAGTACTACCTATTCTTCTGAAACTGTCCCAAAAAATAGAAATGGAAGGAAAGCATCCAAACTCGTCTTATGAGGCCATTACCTTGATCCCCAAACCGAACAAAGACCCCATCAAAAAGGAAAATTACAGGTCCATATCCCTGAGGAACATGGATGCAAAACTTCTCACCAAAACGCCAGCCAATAGGATCCAACAGTGCATTAAAAGGATCATTCCCCACGACCAAGTGGGATTTACTCCTAGGCTGCAAGGTTGGTTCAACATCTGCAAATCAATCAATGTGATACAATACATTAATAAAAAAAAAAAGAAAAAGAACCATATGATCCGGTAAATAGATGCAGAAAAAGCATTTGACAAAGTACAGCATCCTTTCTTGAACAAAACTCTTCAGAGTATAGGGAGAGAGGGTACATACCTCAATATCATAAAAGCCATCTATGAATAACCTACAGCCAATATCATTCTCAAGGGGGAAAGGCTGAGAGCTTTTCCCCTAAGGTCAGGAACGCGGCAGGGATGTCCACTCTCACCACTGCTATTCAACATAGTATTAGAAGTCCTAGCCACAGCAATTAGACAACCAAAAGAAACGAAAGGCATCCAAATCGGCAAAGAGGAAGTCAAACTCTCACTCTTTGCAGAGGATATGATACTGTACGTGGAAAACCCAAAAGACTCCACCCCAAAACTGCTAGAACTCATACAGGAATTCAGTCAAGTGGCAGGATATAAAATCAATGCACAGAAATCCGTGGCATTCCTATACACCAACAACAAGACAGAAGAGAGACAAATCAAGGAGTCGATCCCATTTACAATTGCACCCAAAACCATTAGATACCTAGGAATAAATCTAACCAAAGAGGCAAAGGATCTGTACTCAGAAAACTATAAAATACCCATGAAAGCAATTGAAGAAGACACAAAGAAATGGAAAAACGTTCCATGCTCATGGATTGGGAGAATCAACATTGTGAAGATGTCAATGCTACCTAGAGCAATCTACACATTCAATGCAATCCCCATCAAAATACCATCCACTTTTTTCACAGACATGGAACAAATAATCCTAAAATTTGTATGGAACCAGAAGAGACCCAGAATAGCCAGAGGAATACTGAAAAAGAAAAGCAAAGCTGGCGGCATCGCAATTCCGGACTTCCAGCTCTATTACAAAGCTGTCATCATCAAGACAGTATGGTCCTGGCACAAAAACAGACACATTGATCAATGGAACAGAATCGAGAGCCCAGAAATGGACCCTCAACTCTATGGTCAACTCATCTTTGACAAAGCAGGAAAGAATGACCAGTGGAAAAGAGACAGTCTCTTCAACAAATGGTGTTGGGAAAATTGGACAGCCACATGCAGAAGAATGAAACTGGACCATTTCCTTACACCACACACAAAAATCGACTCCAAATGGTTGAAAGACCTAAACGTGAGACAGGAGACCATCCAAATCCTAAAGGAGAACACAGGTAGCAACCTTTTCGACCTTAGCCGCAGCAACTTCTCCCTAGAAACATCGCCAAAGGCACGGGAAGCCAGGGCAAAAATGAACTACTGGGATTTCATGCAGATAAAAAGCTTTTGCACAGCAAAAGAAACGGTCCACAAAACCAAAAGACAACCGACAGAATGGGAGAAAATATTTGCAAATGACATATCAGAATAAGGGCTAGTATCCAAAATCTATAAAGAACTTATCAAACTCAACACCCAAAGAACAAATAATCCAGTCAAGGAATGGGCAGAAGACATGAACAGACATTTCTCCAAAGAAGACATCCACATGGCCAACAGGCACATGAAAAAGTGCTCAACATCGCTCGGCATCAGGGAAATCCAAATCAAAACCTCAATGAGATACCACCTCACACCAGTCCGATTGGCTAAAATGAACAAGTCAGGGAACGGCAGATGTTGGCGGGGATGTGGAGAAAGGGGAACCCTCCTACACTGTTGGTGGGAATGCAAGCTGGTGCAACCCCTCTGGAAAACAGTATGGAGGTTCCTCAAACAGTTGAAATTAGAGCTACCGTTCGATCCAGCAATTGCACTACTGGGTATTTACCACAAAGATACAAATGTAGGGACCCGAAGGGGTACGTGTACCCCAATGTTTATAGCAGCAATGTCCACCATAGCCAAACTGTGGAAAGAGCCAAGATGCCCATCGACAGATGAATGGATAAAGAAGAGGTGGTATAGATACACAATGGAATATTATGCAGCCATCAAAAGGAATGAGATCTTGCCATTTGCAACGACGTGGATGGAACTGGAGGGTGTTATGCTGAGTGAAATAAGTCAATCAGAGAAAGACATGTATCACATGACCTCACTGATATGAGGAATTCTTAATCTCAGGGGAGAAACGGAGTGTTACTGCAGTGGTTGGGGGTGGGAGGGATGGGGTGGCTGGGTGCTAGACATTGGGGAGGGTATGTGCTCCGGAGAGCGCTGTGAATTGTGCAAGACTGTTGAATCACAGTTCTGTACTTCTGAAACAAATAACGCACCATATTTTAAGAAAAAAGAAAAAGAAGAAGATAACAGGAGAGGAAGAAAAGGGGAGTATGTCAGAGGGGGAGACGAACCATGAGAGATGAAGGACGCTGAAAGACAAACTGAGGGTTCTAGAGGGGAGGGGGGTAGGGGGATGGGTGAGCCTGGTGATGGGTATGGAGGAGGGCACGTTCTGCATGGAGCACTGGGTGTTATGAACAAACAATGAATCATGGAACACTGCACCAAAAACTAATGATGTAATATATGGTGATTAACATAACTATAAAAAAATTAAAAAAATAATCATGAATGAAAGAGGAGAGATGACAACCAACACCAAAGAAATACAAACAATTACAAGAACGTATTATGAGCCACTCTAGGCCAGCAGATTAGATAATCTTGAAGAAATGGATGCATTCCCAGAAATGTATCAACTACCTAAGCTGAACCAGGAAGAAATAGAAAACCTGAAGAGACCTATAACCGCTAATGAGGAAATTGAAGCAGTCATCAAAAATCTCCCAACAAACAGGAGCCCAAGGCCAGATGGCTTCCCAGGGGAATTCTACCAACCATTTAAAGAAGTAGTACTACCTATTCTTCTGAAACTGTCCCAAAAAATAGAAATGGAAGGAAAGCATCCAAACTCGTCTTATGAGGCCATTACCTTGATCCCCAAACCGAACAAAGACCCCATCAAAAAGGAAAATTACAGGTCCATATCCCTGAGGAACATGGATGCAAAACTTCTCACCAAAACGCCAGCCAATAGGATCCAACAGTGCATTAAAAGGATCATTCCCCACGACCAAGTGGGATTTACTCCTAGGCTGCAAGGTTGGTTCAACATCTGCAAATCAATCAATGTGATACAATACATTAATAAAAAAAAAAAAGAAAAAGAACCATATGATCCGGTAAATAGATGCAGAAAAAGCATTTGACAAAGTACAGCATCCTTTCTTGAACAAAACTCTTCAGAGTATAGGGAGAGAGGGTACATACCTCAATATCATAAAAGCCATCTATGAATAACCTACAGCCAATATCATTCTCAAGGGGGAAAGGCTGAGAGCTTTTCCCCTAAGGTCAGGAACGCGGCAGGGATGTCCACTCTCACCACTGCTATTCAACATAGTATTAGAAGTCCTAGCCACAGCAATTAGACAACCAAAAGAAACGAAAGGCATCCAAATCGGCAAAGAGGAAGTCAAACTCTCACTCTTTGCAGAGGATATGATACTGTACGTGGGAAACCCAAAAGACTCCACCCCAAAACTGCTAGAACTCATACAGGAATTCAGTCAAGTGGCAGGATATAAAATCAATGCACAGAAATCCGTGGCATTCCTATACACCAACAACAAGACAGAAGAGAGACAAATCAAGGAGTCGATCCCATTTACAATTGCACCCAAAACCATTAGATACCTAGGAATAAATCTAACCAAAGAGGCAAAGGATCTGTACTCAGAAAACTATAAAATACCCATGAAAGCAATTGAAGAAGACACAAAGAAATGGAAAAACGTTCCATGCTCATGGATTGGGAGAATCAACATTGTGAAGATGTCAATGCTACCTAGAGCAATCTACACATTCAATGCAATCCCCATCAAAATACCATCCACTTTTTTCACAGACATGGAACAAATAATCCTAAAATTTGTATGGAACCAGAAGAGACCCAGAATAGCCAGAGGAATACTGAAAAAGAAAAGCAAAGCTGGCGGCATCGCAATTCCGGACTTCCAGCTCTATTACAAAGCTGTCATCATCAAGACAGTATGGTCCTGGCACAAAAACAGACACATTGATCAATGGAACAGAATCGAGAGCCCAGAAATGGACCCTCAACTCTATGGTCAACTCATCTTTGACAAAGCAGGAAAGAATGACCAGTGGAAAAGAGACAGTCTCTTCAACAAATGGTGTTGGGAAAATTGGACAGCCACATGCAGAAGAATGAAACTGGACCATTTCCTTACACCACACACAAAAATCGACTCCAAATGGTTGAAAGACCTAAACGTGAGACAGGAGACCATCCAAATCCTAAAGGAGAACACAGGTAGCAACCTTTTCGACCTTAGCCGCAGCAACTTCTCCCTAGAAACATCGCCAAAGGCACGGGAAGCCAGGGCAAAAATGAACTACTGGGATTTCATGCAGATAAAAAGCTTTTGCACAGCAAAAGAAACGGTCCACAAAACCCAAAGACAACCGACAGAATGGGAGAAAATATTTGCAAATGACATATCAGAATAAGGGCTAGTATCCAAAATCTATAAAGAACTTATCAAACTCAACACCCAAAGAACAAATAATCCAGTCAAGGAATGGGCAGAAGACATGAACAGACATTTCTCCAAAGAAGACATCCACATGGCCAACAGGCACATGAAAAAGTGCTCAACATCGCTCGGCATCAGGGAAATCCAAATCAAAACCTCAATGAGATACCACCTCACACCAGTCCGATTGGCTAAAATGAACAAGTCAGGGAACGGCAGATGTTGGCGGGGATGTGGAGAAAGGGGAACCCTCCTACACTGTTGGTGGGAATGCAAGCTGGTGCAACCCCTCTGGAAAACAGTATGGAGGTTCCTCAAACAGTTGAAATTAGAGCTACCGTTCGATCCAGCAATTGCACTACTGGGTATTTACCACAAAGATACAAATGTAGGGACCCGAAGGGGTACGTGTACCCCAATGTTTATAGCAGCAATGTCCACCATAGCCAAACTGTGGAAAGAGCCAAGATGCCCATCGACAGATGAATGGATAAAGAAGAGGTGGTATAGATACACAATGGAATATTATGCAGCCATCAAAAGGAATGAGATCTTGCCATTTGCAACGACGTGGATGGAACTGGAGGGTGTTATGCTGAGTGAAATAAGTCAATCAGAGAAAGACATGTATCACATGACCTCACTGATATGAGGAATTCTTAATCTCAGGAGAGAAACGGAGTGTTACTGCAGTGGTTGGGGGTGGGAGGGATGGGGTGGCTGGGTGCTAGACATTGGGGAGGGTATGTGCTCCGGTGAGCGCTGTGAATTGTGCAAGACTGTTGAATCACAGTTCTGTACTTCTGAAACAAATAACGCACCATATTTTAAGAAAAAAGAAAAAGAAGAAGATAACAGGAGAGGAAGAAAAGGGGAGTATGTCAGAGGGGGAGACGAACCATGAGAGATGAAGGACGCTGAAAGACAAACTGAGGGTTCTAGAGGGGAGGGGGGGAGGGGGATGGGTGAGCCTGGTGATGGGTATGGAGGAGGGCACGTTCTGCATGGAGCACTGGGTGTTATGAACAAACAATGAATCATGGAACACTGCACCAAAAACTAATGATGTAATATATGGTGATTAACATAACTATAAAAAAATTAAAAAAATAATCATGAATGAAAGAGGAGAGATGACAACCAACACCAAAGAAATACAAACAATTACAAGAACGTATTATGAGCCACTCTAGGCCAGCAGATTAGATAATCTTGAAGAAATGGATGCATTCCCAGAAATGTATCAACTACCTAAGCTGAACCAGGAAGAAATAGAAAACCTGAAGAGACCTATAACCGCTAATGAGGAAATTGAAGCAGTCATCAAAAATCTCCCAACAAACAGGAGCCCAAGGCCAGATGGCTTCCCAGGGGAATTCTACCAACCATTTAAAGAAGTAGTACTACCTATTCTTCTGAAACTGTCCCAAAAAATAGAAATGGAAGGAAAGCATCCAAACTCGTCTTATGAGGCCATTACCTTGATCCCCAGACCGAACAAAGACCCCATCAAAAAGGAAAATTACAGGTCCATATCCCTGAGGAACATGGATGCAAAACTTCTCACCAAAACGCCAGCCAATAGGATCCAACAGTGCATTAAAAGGATCATTCACCACGACCAAGTGGGATTTACTCCTAGGCTGCAAGGTTGGTTCAACATCTGCAAATCAATCAATGTGATACAATACATTAATAAAAAAAAAAAAGAAAAAAAACCATATGATCCGGTAAATAGATGCAGAAAAAGCATTTGACAAAGTACAGCATCCTTTCTTGAACAAAACTCTTCAGAGTATAGGGAGAGAGGGTACATACCTCAATATCATAAAAGCCATCTATGAATAACCTACAGCCAATATCATTCTCAAGGGGGAAAGGCTGAGAGCTTTTCCCCTAAGGTCAGGAACGCGGCAGGGATGTCCACTCTCACCACTGCTATTCAACATAGTATTAGAAGTCCTAGCCACAGCAATTAGACAACCAAAAGAAACGAAAGGCATCCAAATCGGCAAAGAGGAAGTCAAACTCTCACTCTTTGCAGAGGATATGATACTGTACGTGGGAAACCCAAAAGACTCCACCCCAAAACTGCTAGAACTCATACAGGAATTCAGTCAAGTGGCAGGATATAAAATCAATGCACAGAAATCCGTGGCATTCCTATACACCAACAACAAGACAGAAGAGAGACAAATCAAGGAGTCGATCCCATTTACAATTGCACCCAAAACCATTAGATACCTAGGAATAAATCTAACCAAAGAGGCAAAGGATCTGTACTCAGAAAACTATAAAATACCCATGAAAGCAATTGAAGAAGACACAAAGAAATGGAAAAACGTTCCATGCTCATGGATTGGGAGAATCAACATTGTGAAGATGTCAATGCTACCTAGAGCAATCTACACATTCAATGCAATCCCCATCAAAATACCATCCACTTTTTTCACAGACATGGAACAAATAATCCTAAAATTTGTATGGAACCAGAAGAGACCCAGAATAGCCAGAGGAACACTGAAAAAGAAAAGCAAAGCTGGCGGCATCGCAATTCCGCACTTCCAGCTCTATTACAAAGCTGTCATCATCAAGACAGTATGGTCCTGGCACAAAAACAGACACATTGATCAATGGAACAGAATCGAGAGCCCAGAAATGGACCCTCAACTCTATGGTCAACTCATCTTTGACAAAGCAGGAAAGAATGTCCAGTGGAAAAGAGACAGTCTCTTCAACAAATGGTGTTGGGAAAATTGGACAGCCACATGCAGAAGAATGAAACTGGACCATTTCCTTACACCACACACAAAAATCGACTCCAAATGGTTGAAAGACCTAAACGTGAGACAGGAGACCATCCAAATCCTAAAGGAGAACACAGGTAGCAACCTTTTCGACCTTAGCCGCAGCAACTTCTTCCTAGAAACATCGCCAAAGGCACGGGAAGCCAGGGCAAAAATGAACTACTGGGATTTCATGCAGATAAAAAGCTTTTGCACAGCAAAAGAAACGGTCCACAAAACCCAAAGACAACCGACAGAATGGGAGAAAATATTTGCAAATGACATATCAGAATAAGGGCTAGTATCCAAAATCTATAAAGAACTTATCAAACTCAACACCCAAAGAACAAATAATCCAGTCAAGGAATGGGCAGAAGACATGAACAGACATTTCTCCAAAGAAGACATCCACATGGCCAACAGGCACATGAAAAAGTGCTCAACATCGCTCGGCATCAGGGAAATCCAAATCAAAACCTCAATGAGATACCACCTCACACCAGTCCGATTGGCTAAAATGAACAAGTCAGGGAACGGCAGATGTTGGCGGGGATGTGGAGAAAGGGGAACCCTCCTACACTGTTGGTGGGAATGCAAGCTGGTGCAACCCCTCTGGAAAACAGTATGGAGGTTCCTCAAACAGTTGAAATTAGAGCTACCGTTCGATCCAGCAATTGCACTACTGGGTATTTACCACAAAGATACAAATGTAGGGACCCGAAGGGGTACGTGTACCCCAATGTTTATAGCAGCAATGTCCACCATAGCCAAACTGTGGAAAGAGCCAAGATGCCCATCGACAGATGAATGGATAAAGAAGAGGTGGTATAGATACACAATGGAATATTATGCAGCCATCAAAAGGAATGAGATCTTGCCATTTGCAACGACGTGGATGGAACTGGAGGGTGTTATGCTGAGTGAAATAAGTCAATCAGAGAAAGACATGTATCACATGACCTCACTGATATGAGGAATTCTTAATCTCAGGAGAGAAACGGAGTGTTACTGCAGTGGTTGGGGGTGGGAGGGATGGGGTGGCTGGGTGCTAGACATTGGGGAGGGTATGTGCTCCGGTGAGCGCTGTGAATTGTGCAAGACTGTTGAATCACAGTTCTGTACTTCTGAAACAAATAACGCACCATATTTTAAGAAAAAAGAAAAAGAAGAAGATAACAGGAGAGGAAGAAAAGGGGAGTATGTCAGAGGGGGAGACGAACCATGAGAGATGAAGGACGCTGAAAGACAAACTGAGGGTTCTAGAGGGGAGGGGGGGAGGGGGATGGGTGAGCCTGGTGATGGGTATGGAGGAGGGCACGTTCTGCATGGAGCACTGGGTGTTATGAACAAACAATGAATCATGGAACACTGCACCAAAAACTAATGATGTAATATATGGTGATTAACATAACTATAAAAAAATTAAAAAAATAATCATGAATGAAAGAGGAGAGATGACAACCAACACCAAAGAAATACAAACAATTACAAGAACGTATTATGAGCCACTCTAGGCCAGCAGATTAGATAATCTTGAAGAAATGGATGCATTCCCAGAAATGTATCAACTACCTAAGCTGAACCAGGAAGAAATAGAAAACCTGAAGAGACCTATAACCGCTAATGAGGAAATTGAAGCAGTCATCAAAAATCTCCCAACAAACAGGAGCCCAAGGCCAGATGGCTTCCCAGGGGAATTCTACCAACCATTTAAAGAAGTAGTACTACCTATTCTTCTGAAACTGTCCCAAAAAATAGAAATGGAAGGAAAGCATCCAAACTCGTCTTATGAGGCCATTACCTTGATCCCCAAACCGAACAAAGACCCCATCAAAAAGGAAAATTACAGGTCCATATCCCTGAGGAACATGGATGCAAAACTTCTCACCAAAACGCCAGCCAATAGGATCCAACAGTGCATTAAAAGGATCATTCCCCACGACCAAGTGGGATTTACTCCTAGGCTGCAAGGTTGGTTCAACATCTGCAAATCAATCAATGTGATACAATACATTAATAAAAAAAAAAAAGAAAAAGAACCATATGATCCGGTAAATAGATGCAGAAAAAGCATTTGACAAAGTACAGCATCCTTTCTTGAACAAAACTCTTCAGAGTATAGGGAGAGAGGGTACATACCTCAATATCATAAAAGCCATCTATGAATAACCTACAGCCAATATCATTCTCAAGGGGGAAAGGCTGAGAGCTTTTCCCCTAAGGTCAGGAACGCGGCAGGGATGTCCACTCTCACCACTGCTATTCAACATAGTATTAGAAGTCCTAGCCACAGCAATTAGACAACCAAAAGAAACGAAAGGCATCCAAATCGGCAAAGAGGAAGTCAAACTCTCACTCTTTGCAGAGGATATGATACTGTACGTGGGAAACCCAAAAGACTCCACCCCAAAACTGCTAGAACTCATACAGGAATTCAGTCAAGTGGCAGGATATAAAATCAATGCACAGAAATCCGTGGCATTCCTATACACCAACAACAAGACAGAAGAGAGACAAATCAAGGAGTCGATCCCATTTACAATTGCACCCAAAACCATTAGATACCTAGGAATAAATCTAACCAAAGAGGCAAAGGATCTGTACTCAGAAAACTATAAAATACCCATGAAAGCAATTGAAGAAGACACAAAGAAATGGAAAAACGTTCCATGCTCATGGATTGGGAGAATCAACATTGTGAAGATGTCAATGCTACCTAGAGCAATCTACACATTCAATGCAATCCCCATCAAAATACCATCCACTTTTTTCACAGACATGGAACAAATAATCCTAAAATTTGTATGGAACCAGAAGAGACCCAGAATAGCCAGAGGAATACTGAAAAAGAAAAGCAAAGCTGGCGGCATCGCAATTCCGGACTTCCAGCTCTATTACAAAGCTGTCATCATCAAGACAGTATGGTCCTGGCACAAAAACAGACACATTGATCAATGGAACAGAATCGAGAGCCCAGAAATGGACCCTCAACTCTATGGTCAACTCATCTTTGACAAAGCAGGAAAGAATGACCAGTGGAAAAGAGACAGTCTCTTCAACAAATGGTGTTGGGAAAATTGGACAGCCACATGCAGAAGAATGAAACTGGACCATTTCCTTACACCACACACAAAAATCGACTCCAAATGGTTGAAAGACCTAAACGTGAGACAGGAGACCATCCAAATCCTAAAGGAGAACACAGGTAGCAACCTTTTCGACCTTAGCCGCAGCAACTTCTCCCTAGAAACATCGCCAAAGGCACGGGAAGCCAGGGCAAAAATGAACTACTGGGATTTCATGCAGATAAAAAGCTTTTGCACAGCAAAAGAAACGGTCCACAAAACCCAAAGACAACCGACAGAATGGGAGAAAATATTTGCAAATGACATATCAGAATAAGGGCTAGTATCCAAAATCTATAAAGAACTTATCAAACTCAACACCCAAAGAACAAATAATCCAGTCAAGGAATGGGCAGAAGACATGAACAGACATTTCTCCAAAGAAGACATCCACATGGCCAACAGGCACATGAAAAAGTGCTCAACATCGCTCGGCATCAGGGAAATCCAAATCAAAACCTCAATGAGATACCACCTCACACCAGTCAGATTGGCTAAAATGAACAAGTCAGGGAACGGCAGATGTTGGCGGGGATGTGGAGAAAGGGGAACCCTCCTACACTGTTGGTGGGAATGCAAGCTGGTGCAACCCCTCTGGAAAACAGTATGGAGGTTCCTCAAACAGTTGAAATTAGAGCTACCGTTCGATCCAGCAATTGCACTACTGGGTATTTACCACAAAGATACAAATGTAGGGACCCGAAGGGGTACGTGTACCCCAATGTTTATAGCAGCAATGTCCACCATAGCCAAACTGTGGAAAGAGCCAAGATGCCCATCGACAGATGAATGGATAAAGAAGAGGTGGTATAGATACACAATGGAATATTATGCAGCCATCAAAAGGAATGAGATCTTGCCATTTGCAACGACGTGGATGGAACTGGAGGGTGTTATGCTGAGTGAAATAAGTCAATCAGAGAAAGACATGTATCACATGACCTCACTGATATGAGGAATTCTTAATCTCAGGGGAGAAACGGAGTGTTACTGCAGTGGTTGGGGGTGGGAGGGATGGGGTGGCTGGGTGCTAGACATTGGGGAGGGTATGTGCTACGGTGAGCGCTGTGAATTGTGCAAGACTGTTGAATCACAGTTCTGTACTTCTGAAACAAATAACGCACCATATTTTAAGAAAAAAGAAAAAGAAGAAGATAACAGGAGAGGAAGAAAAGGGGAGTATGTCAGAGGGGGAGACGAACCATGAGAGATGAAGGACTCTGAAAGACAAACTGAGGGTTCTAGAGGGGAGGGGGGTAGGGGGATGGGTGAGCCTGGTGATGGGTATGGAGGAGGGCACGTTCTGCATGGAGCACTGGGTGTTATGAACAAACAATGAATCATGGAACACTGCACCAAAAACTAATGATGTAATATATGGTGATTAACATAACTATAAAAAAATTAAAAAAATAATCATGAATGAAAGAGGAGAGATGACAACCAACACCAAAGAAATACAAACAATTATAAGAACGTATTATGAGCCACTCTAGGCCAGCAGATTAGATAATCTTGAAGAAATGGATGCATTCCCAGAAATGTATCAACTACCTAAGCTGAACCAGGAAGAAATAGAAAACCTGAAGAGACCTATAACCGCTAATGAGGAAATTGAAGCAGTCATCAAAAATCTCCCAACAAACAGGAGCCCAAGGCCAGATGGCTTCCCAGGGGAATTCTACCAACCATTTAAAGAAGTAGTACTACCTATTCTTCTGAAACTGTCCCAAAAAATAGAAATGGAAGGAAAGCATCCAAACTCGTCTTATGAGGCCATTACCTTGATCCCCAAACCGAACAAAGACCCCATCAAAAAGGAAAATTACAGGTCCATATCCCTGAGGAACATGGATGCAAAACTTCTCACCAAAACGCCAGCCAATAGGATCCAACAGTGCATTAAAAGGATCATTCCCCACGACCAAGTGGGATTTACTCCTAGGCTGCAAGGTTGGTTCAACATCTGCAAATCAATCAATGTGATACAATACATTAATAAAAAAAAAAAAAGAAAAAGAACCATATGATCCGGTAAACAGACGCAGAAAAAGCATTTGACAAAGTACAGCATCCTTTCTTGAACAAAACTCTTCAGAGTATAGGGAGAGAGGGTACATACCTCAATATCATAAAAGCCATCTATGAATAACCTACAGCCAATATCATTCTCAAGGGGGAAAGGCTGAGAGCTTTTCCCCTAAGGTCAGGAACGCGGCAGGGATGTCCACTCTCACCACTGCTATTCAACATAGTATTAGAAGTCCTAGCCACAGCAATTAGACAACCAAAAGAAACGAAAGGCATCCAAATCGGCAAAGAGGAAGTCAAACTCTCACTCTTTGCAGAGGATATGATACTGTACGTGGAAAACCCAAAAGACTCCACCCCAAAACTGCTAGAACTCATACAGGAATTCAGTCAAGTGGCAGGATATAAAATCAATGCACAGAAATCCGTGGCATTCCTATACACCAACAACAAGACAGAAGAGAGACCAATCAAGGAGTCGATCCCATTTACAATTGCACCCAAAACCATTAGATACCTAGGAATAAATCTAACCAAAGAGGCAAAGGATCTGTACTCAGAAAACTATAAAATACCCATGAAAGCAATTGAAGAAGACACAAAGAAATGGAAAAACGTTCCATGCTCATGGATTGGGAGAATCAACATTGTGAAGATGTCAATGCTACCTAGAGCAATCTACACATTCAATGCAATCCCCATCAAAATACCATCCACTTTTTTCACAGACATGGAACAAATAATCCTAAAATTTGTATGGAACCAGAAGAGACCCAGAATAGCCAGAGGAATACTGAAAAAGAAAAGCAAAGCTGGCGGCATCGCAATTCCGCACTTCCAGCTCTATTACAAAGCTGTCATCATCAAGACAGTATGGTCCTGGCACAAAAACAGACACATTGATCAATGGAACAGAATCGAGAGCCCAGAAATGGACCCTCAACTCTATGGTCAACTCATCTTTGACAAAGCAGGAAAGAATGACCAGTGGAAAAGAGACAGTCTCTTCAACAAATGGTGTTGGGAAAATTGGACAGCCACATGCAGAAGAATGAAACTGGACCATTTCCTTACACCACACACAAAAATCGACTCCAAATGGTTGAAAGACCTAAACGTGAGACAGGAGACCATCCAAATCCTAAAGGAGAACACAGGTAGCAACCTTTTCGACCTTAGCCGCAGCAACTTCTCCCTAGAAACATCGCCAAAGGCACGGGAAGCCAGGGCAAAAATGAACTACTGGGATTTCATGCAGATAAAAAGCTTTTGCACAGCAAAAGAAACGGTCCACAAAACCAAAAGACAACCGACAGAATGGGAGAAAATATTTGCAAATGACATATCAGAATAAGGGCTAGTATCCAAAATCTATAAAGAACTTATCAAACTCAACACCCAAAGAACAAATAATCCAGTCAAGGAATGGGCAGAAGACATGAACAGACATTTCTCCAAAGAAGACATCCACATGGCCAACAGGCACATGAAAAAGTGCTCAACATCGCTCGGCATCAGGGAAATCCAAATCAAAACCTCAATGAGATACCACCTCACACCAGTCCGATTGGCTAAAATGAACAAGTCAGGGAACGGCAGATGTTGGCGGGGATGTGGAGAAAGGGGAACCCTCCTACACTGTTGGTGGGAATGCAAGCTGGTGCAACCCCTCTGGAAAACAGTATGGAGGTTCCTCAAACAGTTGAAATTAGAGCTACCGTTCGATCCAGCAATTGCACTACTGGGTATTTACCACAAAGATACAAATGTAGGGACCCGAAGGGGTACGTGTACCCCAATGTTTATAGCAGCAATGTCCACCATAGCCAAACTGTGGAAAGAGCCAAGATGCCCATCGACAGATGAATGGATAAAGAAGAGGTGGTATAGATACACAATGGAATATTATGCAGCCATCAAAAGGAATGAGATCTTGCCATTTGCAACGACGTGGATGGAACTGGAGGGTGTTATGCTGAGTGAAATAAGTCAATCAGAGAAAGACATGTATCACATGACCTCACTGATATGAGGAATTCTTAATCTCAGGGGAGAAACGGAGTGTTACTGCAGTGGTTGGGGGTGGGAGGGATGGGGTGGCTGGGTGCTAGACATTGGGGAGGGTATGTGCTCCGGTGAGCGCTGTGAATTGTGCAAGACTGTTGAATCACAGTTCTGTACTTCTGAAACAAATAACGCACCATATTTTAAGAAAAAAGAAAAAGAAGAAGATAACAGGAGAGGAAGAAAAGGGGAGTATGTCAGAGGGGGAGACGAACCATGAGAGATGAAGGACGCTGAAAGACAAACTGAGGGTTCTAGAGGGGAGGGGGGGAGGGGGATGGGTGAGCCTGGTGATGGGTATGGAGGAGGGCACGTTCTGCATGGAGCACTGGGTGTTATGAACAAACAATGAATCATGGAACACTGCACCAAAAACTAATGATGTAATATATGGTGATTAACATAACTATAAAAAAATTTAAAAAATAATCATGAATGAAAGAGGAGAGATGACAACCAACACCAAAGAAATACAAACAATAACAAGAACGTATTATGAGCCACTCTAGGCCAGCAGATTAGATAATCTTGAAGAAATGGATGCATTCCCAGAAATGTATCAACTACCTAAGCTGAACCAGGAAGAAATAGAAAACCTGAAGAGACCTATAACCGCTAATGAGGAAATTGAAGCAGTCATCAAAAATCTCCCAACAAACAGGAGCCCAAGGCCAGATGGCTTCCCAGGGGAATTCTACCAACCATTTAAAGAAGTAGTACTACCTATTCTTCTGAAACTGTCCCAAAAAATAGAAATGGAAGGAAAGCATCCAAACTCGTCTTATGAGGCCATTACCTTGATCCCCAAACCGAACAAAGACCCCATCAAAAAGGAAAATTACAGGTCCATATCCCTGAGGAACATGGATGCAAAACTTCTCACCAAAACGCCAGCCAATAGGATCCAACAGTGCATTAAAAGGATCATTCCCCACGACCAAGTGGGATTTACTCCTAGGCTGCAAGGTTGGTTCAACATCTGCAAATCAATCAATGTGATACAATACATTAATAAAAAAAAAAAAGAAAAAAAACCATATGATCCGGTAAATAGATGCAGAAAAAGCATTTGACAAAGTACAGCATCCTTTCTTGAACAAAACTCTTCAGAGTATAGGGAGAGAGGGTACATACCTCAATATCATAAAAGCCATCTATGAATAACCTACAGCCAATATCATTCTCAAGGGGGAAAGGCTGAGAGCTTTTCCCCTAAGGTCAGGAACGCGGCAGGGATGTCCACTCTCACCACTGCTATTCAACATAGTATTAGAAGTCCTAGCCACAGCAATTAGACAACCAAAAGAAACGAAAGGCATCCAAATCGGCAAAGAGGAAGTCAAACTCTCACTCTTTGCAGAGGATATGATACTGTACGTGGGAAACCCAAAAGACTCCACCCCAAAACTGCTAGAACTCGTACAGGAATTCAGTCAAGTGGCAGGATATAAAATCAATGCACAGAAATCCGTGGCATTCCTATACACCAACAACAAGACAGAAGAGAGACAAATCAAGGAGTCGATCCCATTTACAATTGCACCCAAAACCATTAGATACCTAGGAATAAATCTAACCAAAGAGGCAAAGGATCTGTACTCAGAAAACTATAAAATACCCATGAAAGCAATTGAAGAAGACACAAAGAAATGGAAAAACGTTCCATGCTCATGGATTGGGAGAATCAACATTGTGAAGATGTCAATGCTACCTAGAGCAATCTACACATTCAATGCAATCCCCATCAAAATACCATCCACTTTTTTCACAGACATGGAACAAATAATCCTAAAATTTGTATGGAACCAGAAGAGACCCAGAATAGCCAGAGGAATACTGAAAAAGAAAAGCAAAGCTGGCGGCATCGCAATTCCGGACTTCCAGCTCTATTACAAAGCTGTCATCATCAAGACAGTATGGTCCTGGCACAAAAACAGACACATTGATCAATGGAACAGAATCGAGAGCCCAGAAATGGACCCTCAACTCTATGGTCAACTCATCTTTGACAAAGCAGGAAAGAATGACCAGTGGAAAAGAGACAGTCTCTTCAACAAATGGTGTTGGGAAAATTGGACAGCCACATGCAGAAGAATGAAACTGGACCATTTCCTTACACCACACACAAAAATCGACTCCAAATGGTTGAAAGACCTAAACGTGAGACAGGAGACCATCCAAATCCTAAAGGAGAACACAGGTAGCAACCTTTTCGACCTTAGCCGCAGCAACTTCTCCCTAGAAACATCGCCAAAGGCACGGGAAGCCAGGGCAAAAATGAACTACTGGGATTTCATGCAGATAAAAAGCTTTTGCACAGCAAAAGAAACGGTCCACAAAACCAAAAGACAACCGACAGAATGGGAGAAAATATTTGCAAATGACATATCAGAATAAGGGCTAGTATCCAAAATCTATAAAGAACTTATCAAACTCAACACCCAAAGAACAAATAATCCAGTCAAGGAATGGGCAGAAGACATGAACAGACATTTCTCCAAAGAAGACATCCACATGGCCAACAGGCACATGAAAAAGTGCTCAACATCGCTCGGCATCAGGGAAATCCAAATCAAAACCTCAATGAGATACCACCTCACACCAGTCCGATTGGCTAAAATGAACAAGTCAGGGAACGGCAGATGTTGGCGGGGATGTGGAGAAAGGGGAACCCTCCTACACTGTTGGTGGGAATGCAAGCTGGTGCAACCCCTCTGGAAAACAGTATGGAGGTTCCTCAAACAGTTGAAATTAGAGCTACCGTTCGATCCAGCAATTGCACTACTGGGTATTTACCACAAAGATACAAATGTAGGGACCCGAAGGGGTACGTGTACCCCAATGTTTATAGCAGCAATGTCCACCATAGCCAAACTGTGGAAAGAGCCAAGATGCCCATCGACAGATGAATGGATAAAGAAGAGGTGGTATAGATACACAATGGAATATTATGCAGCCATCAAAAGGAATGAGATCTTGCCATTTGCAACGACGTGGATGGAACTGGAGGGTGTTATGCTGAGTGAAATAAGTCAATCAGAGAAAGACATGTATCACATGACCTCACTGATATGAGGAATTCTTAATCTCAGGAGAGAAACGGAGTGTTACTGCAGTGGTTGGGGGTGGGAGGGATGGGGTGGCTGGGTGCTAGACATTGGGGAGGGTATGTGCTACGGTGAGCGCTGTGAATTGTGCAAGACTGTTGAATCACAGTTCTGTACTGCTGAAACAAATAACGCACCATATTTTAAGAAAAAAGAAAAAGAAGAAGATAACAGGAGAGGAAGAAAAGGGGAGTATGTCAGAGGGGGAGACGAACCATGAGAGATGAAGGACTCTGAAAGACAAACTGAGGGTTCTAGAGGGGAGGGGGGTAGGGGGATGGGTGAGCCTGGTGATGGGTATGGAGGAGGGCACGTTCTGCATGGAGCACTGGGTGTTATGAACAAACAATGAATCATGGAACACTGCACCAAAAACTAATGATGTAATATATGGTGATTAACATAACTATAAAAAAATTAAAAAAATAATCATGAATGAAAGAGGAGAGATGACAACCAACACCAAAGAAATACAAACAATTACAAGAACGTATTATGAGCCACTCTAGGCCAGCAGATTAGATAATCTTGAAGAAATGGATGCATTCCCAGAAATGTATCAACTACCTAAGCTGAACCAGGAAGAAATAGAAAACCTGAAGAGACCTATAACCGCTAATGAGGAAATTGAAGCAGTCATCAAAAATCTCCCAACAAACAGGAGCCCAAGGCCAGATGGCTTCCCAGGGGAATTCTACCAACCATTTAAAGAAGTAGTACTACCTATTCTTCTGAAACTGTCCCAAAAAATAGAAATGGAAGGAAAGCATCCAAACTCGTCTTATGAGGCCATTACCTTGATCCCCAAACCGAACAAAGACCCCATCAAAAAGGAAAATTACAGGTCCATATCCCTGAGGAACATGGATGCAAAACTTCTCACCAAAACGCCAGCCAATAGGATCCAACAGTGCATTAAAAGGATCATTCCCCACGACCAAGTGGGATTTACTCCTAGGCTGCAAGGTTGGTTCAACATCTGCAAATCAATCAATGTGATACAATACATTAATAAAAAAAAAAATAAAAAGAACCATATGATCCTGTAAATAGACGCAGAAAAAGCATTTGACAAAGTACAGCATCCTTTCTTGAACAAAACTCTTCAGAGTATAGGGAGAGAGGGTACATACCTCAATATCATAAAAGCCATCTATGAATAACCTACAGCCAAAATCATTCTCAAGGGGGAAAGGCTGAGAGCTTTTCCCCTAAGGTCAGGAACGCGGCAGGGATGTCCACTCTCACCACTGCTATTCAACATAGTATTAGAAGTCCTAGCCACAGCAATTAGACAACCAAAAGAAACGAAAGGCATCCAAATCGGCAAAGAGGAAGTCAAACTCTCACTCTTTGCAGAGGATATGATACTGTACGTGGGAAACCCAAAAGACTCCACCCCAAAACTGCTAGAACTCATACAGGAATTCAGACAAGTGGCAGGATATAAAATCAATGCACAGAAATCCGTGGCATTCCTATACACCAACAACAAGACAGAAGAGAGACAAATCAAGGAGTCGATCCCATTTACAATTGCACCCAAAACCATTAGATACCTAGGAATAAATCTAACCAAAGAGGCAAAGGATCTGTACTCAGAAAACTATAAAATACCCATGAAAGCAATTGAAGAAGACACAAAGAAATGGAAAAACGTTCCATGCTCATGGATTGGGAGAATCAACATTGTGAAGATGTCAATGCTACCTAGAGCAATCTACACATTCAATGCAATCCCCATCAAAATACCATCCACTTTTTTCACAGACATGGAACAAATAATCCTAAAATTTGTATGGAACCAGAAGAGACCCAGAATAGCCAGAGGAATACTGAAAAAGAAAAGCAAAGCTGGCGGCATCGCAATTCCGGACTTCCAGCTCTATTACAAAGCTGTCATCATCAAGACAGTATGGTCCTGGCACAAAAACAGACACATTGATCAATGGAACAGAATCGAGAGCCCAGAAATGGACCCTCAACTCTATGGTCAACTCATCTTTGACAAAGCAGGAAAGAATGTCCAGTGGAAACGAGACAGTCTCTTCAACAAATGGTGTTGGGAAAATTGGACAGCCACATGCAGAAGAATGAAACTGGACCATTTCCTTACACCACACACAAAAATCGACTCCAAATGGTTGAAAGACCTAAACGTGAGACAGGAGACCATCCAAATCCTAAAGGAGAACACAGGTAGCAACCTTTTCGACCTTAGCCGCAGCAACTTCTCCCTAGAAACATCGCCAAAGGCACGGGAAGCCAGGGCAAAAATGAACTACTGGGATTTCATGCAGATAAAAAGCTTTTGCACAGCAAAAGAAACGGTCCACAAAACCCAAAGACAACCGACAGAATGGGAGAAAATATTTGCAAATGACATATCAGAATAAGGGCTAGTATCCAAAATCTATAAAGAACTTATCAAACTCAACACCCAAAGAACAAATAATCCAGTCAAGGAATGGGCAGAAGACATGAACAGACATTTCTCCAAAGAAGACATCCACATGGCCAACAGGCACATGAAAAAGTGCTCAACATCGCTCGGCATCAGGGAAATCCAAATCAAAACCTCAATGAGATACCACCTCACACCAGTCCGATTGGCTAAAATGAACAAGTCAGGGAACGGCAGATGTTGGCGGGGATGTGGAGAAAGGGGAACCCTCCTACACTGTTGGTGGGAATGCAAGCTGGTGCAACCCCTCTGGAAAACAGTATGGAGGTTCCTCAAACAGTTGAAATTAGAGCTACCGTTCGATCCAGCAATTGCACTACTGGGTATTTACCACAAGGATACAAATGTAGGGACCCGAAGGGGTACGTGTACCCCAATGTTTATAGCAGCAATGTCCACCATAGCCAAACTGTGGAAAGAGCCAAGATGCCCATCGACAGATGAATGGATAAAGAAGAGGTGGTAGAGATACACAATGGAATATTATGCAGCCATCAAAAGGAATGAGATCTTGCCATTTGCAACGACGTGGTTGGAACTGGAGGGTGTTATGCTGAGTGAAATAAGTCAATCAGAGAAAGACATGTATCACATGACCTCACTGATATGAGGAATTCTTAATCTCAGGAGAGAAACGGAGTGTTACTGCAGTGGTTGGGGGTGGGAGGGATGGGGTGGCTGGGTGCTAGACATTGGGGAGGGTATGTGCTACGGTGAGCGCTGTGAATTGTGCAAGACTGTTGAATCACAGTTCTGTACTTCTGAAACAAATAACGCACCATATTTTAAGAAAAAAGAAAAAGAAGAAGATAACAGGAGAGGAAGAAAAGGGGAGTATGTCAGAGGGGGAGACGAACCATGAGAGATGAAGGACTCTGAAAGACAAACTGAGGGTTCTAGAGGGGAGGGGGGGAGGGGGATGGGTGAGCCTGGTGATGGGTATGGAGGAGGGCACGTTCTGCATGGAGCACTGGGTGTTATGAACAAACAATGAATCATGGAACACTGCACCAAAAACTAATGATGTAATATATGGTGATTAACATAACTATAAAAAAATTAAAAAAATAATCATGAATGAAAGAGGAGAGATGACAACCAACACCAAAGAAATACAAACAATTATAAGAACGTATTATGAGCCACTCTATGCCAGCACATTAGATAATCTTGAAGAAATGGATGCATTCCCAGAAATGTATCAACTACCTAAGCTGAACCAGGAAGAAATAGAAAACCTGAAGAGACCTATAACCGCTAATGAGGAAATTGAAGCAGTCATCAAAAATCTCCCAACAAACAGGAGCCCAAGGCCAGATGGCTTCCCAGGGGAATTCTACCAACCATTTAAAGAAGTAGTACTACCTATTCTTCTGAAACTGTCCCAAAAAATAGAAATGGAAGGAAAGCATCCAAACTCGTCTTATGAGGCCATTACCTTGATCCCCAAACCGAACAAAGACCCCATCAAAAAGGAAAATTACAGGTCCATATCCCTGAGGAACATGGATGCGAAACTTCTCACCAAAACGCCAGCCAATAGGATCCAACAGTGCATTAAAAGGATCATTCCCCACGACCAAGTGGGATTTACTCCTAGGCTGCAAGGTTGGTTCAACATCTGCAAATCAATCAATGTGATACAATACATTAATAAAAAAAAAAAGAAAAAGAACCATATGATCCTGTAAATAGACGCAGAAAAAGCATTTGACAAAGTACAGCATCCTTTCTTGAACAAAACTCTTCAGAGTATAGGGAGAGAGGGTACATACCTCAATATCATAAAAGCCATCTATGAATAACCTACAGCCAATATCATTCTCAAGGGGGAAAGGCTGAGAGCTTTTCCCCTAAGGTCAGGAACGCGGCAGGGATGTCCACTCTCACCACTGCTATTCAACATAGTATTAGAAGTCCTAGCCACAGCAATTAGACAACCAAAAGAAACGAAAGGCATCCAAATCGGCAAAGAGGAAGTCAAACTCTCACTCTTTGCAGAGGATATGATACTGTACGTGGGAAACCCAAAAGACTCCACCCCAAAACTGCTAGAACTCATACAGGAATTCAGTCAAGTGGCAGGATATAAAATCAATGCACAGAAATCCGTGGCATTCCTATACACCAACAACAAGACAGAAGAGAGACAAATCAAGGAGTCGATCCCATTTACAATTGCACCCAAAACCATTAGATACCTAGGAATAAATCTAACCAAAGAGGCAAAGGATCTGTACTCAGAAAACTATAAAATACCCATGAAAGCAATTGAAGAAGACACAAAGAAATGGAAAAACGTTCCATGCTCATGGATTGGGAGAATCAACATTGTGAAGATGTCAATGCTACCTAGAGCAATCTACACATTCAATGCAATCCCCATCAAAATACCATCCACTTTTTTCACAGACATGGAACAAATAATCCTAAAATTTGTATGGAACCAGAAGAGACCCAGAATAGCCAGAGGAATACTGAAAAAGAAAAGCAAAGCTGGCGGCATCGCAATTCCGGACTTCCAGCTCTATTACAAAGCTGTCATCATCAAGACAGTATGGTCCTGGCACAAAAACAGACACATTGATCAATGGAACAGAATCGAGAGCCCAGAAATGGACCCTCAACTCTATGGTCAACTCATCTTTGACAAAGCAGGAAAGAATGTCCAGTGGAAACGAGACAGTCTCTTCAACAAATGGTGTTGGGAAAATTGGACAGCCACATGCAGAAGAATGAAACTGGACCATTTCCTTACACCACACACAAAAATCGACTCCAAATGGTTGAAAGACCTAAACGTGAGACAGGAGACCATCCAAATCCTAAAGGAGAACACAGGTAGCAACCTTTTCGACCTTAGCCGCAGCAACTTCTTCCTAGAAACATCGCCAAAGGCACGGGAAGCCAGGGCAAAAATGAACTACTGGGATTTCATGCAGATAAAAAGCTTTTGCACAGCAAAAGAAACCGTCCACAAAACCAAAAGACAACCGACAGAATGGGAGAAAATATTTGCAAATGACATATCAGAATAAGGGCTAGTATCCAAAATCTATAAAGAACTTATCAAACTCAACACCCAAAGAACAAATAATCCAGTCAAGGAATGGGCAGAAGACATGAACAGACATTTCTCCAAAGAAGACATCCACATGGCCAACAGGCACATGAAAAAGTGCTCAACATCGCTCGGCATCAGGGAAATCCAAATCAAAACCTCAATGAGATACCACCTCACACCAGTCCGATTGGCTAAAATGAACAAGTCAGGGAACGGCAGATGTTGGCGGGGATGTGGAGAAAGGGGAACCCTCCTACACTGTTGGTGGGAATGCAAGCTGGTGCAACCCCTCTGGAAAACAGTATGGAGGTTCCTCAAACAGTTGAAATTAGAGCTACCGTTCGATCCAGCAATTGCACTACTGGGTATTTACCACAAAGATACAAATGTAGGGACCCGAAGGGGTACGTGTACCCCAATGTTTATAGCAGCAATGTCCACCATAGCCAAACTGTGGAAAGAGCCAAGATGCCCATCGACAGATGAATGGATAAAGAAGAGGTGGTAGAGATACACAATGGAATATTATGCAGCCATCAAAAGGAATGAGATCTTGCCATTTGCAACGACGTGGATGGAACTGGAGGGTGTTATGCTGAGTGAAATAAGTCAATCAGAGAAAGACATGTATCACATGACCTCACTGATATGAGGAATTCTTAATCTCAGGAGAGAAACGGAGTGTTACTGCAGTGGTTGGGGGTGGGAGGGATGGGGTGGCTGGGTGCTAGACATTGGGGAGGGTATGTGCTACGGTGAGCGCTGTGAATTGTGCAAGACTGTTGAATCAAGTTCTGTACTTCTGAAACAAATAACGCACCATATTTTAAGAAAAAAGAAAAAGAAGAAGATAACAGGAGAGGAAGAAAAGGGGAGTATGTCAGAGGGGGAGACGAACCATGAGAGATGAAGGACTCTGAAAGACAAACTGAGGGTTCTAGAGCGGAGGGGGGGAGGGGGATGGGTGAGCCTGGTGATGGGTATGGAGGAGGGCACGTTCTGCATGGAGCACTGGGTGTTATGAACAAACAATGAATCATGGAACACTGCACCAAAAACTAATGATGTAATATATGGTGATTAACATAACTATAAAAAAATTAAAAAAATAATCATGAATGAAAGAGGAGAGATGACAACCAACACCAAAGAAATACAAACAATTATAAGAACGTATTATGAGCCACTCTATGCCAGCAGATTAGATAATCTTGAAGAAATGGATGCATTCCCAGAAATGTATCAACTACCTAAGCTGAACCAGGAAGAAATAGAAAACCTGAAGAGACCTATAACCGCTAATGAGGAAATTGAAGCAGTCATCAAAAATCTCCCAACAAACAGGAGCCCAAGGCCAGATGGCTTCCCAGGGGAATTCTACCAACCATTTAAAGAAGTAGTACTACCTATTCTTCTGAAACTGTCCCAAAAAATAGAAATGGAAGGAAAGCATCCAAACTCGTCTTATGAGGCCATTACCTTGATCCCCAAACCGAACAAAGACCCCATCAAAAAGGAAAATTACCGGTCCATATCCCTGAGGAACATGGATGCAAAACTTCTCACCAAAACGCCAGCCAATAGGATCCAACAGTGCATTAAAAGGATCATTCACCACGACCAAGTGGGATTTACTCCTAGGCTGCAAGGTTGGTTCAACATCTGCAAATCAATCAATGTGATACAATACATTAATAAAAAAAAAAAAGAAAAAGAACCATATGATCCTGTAAATAGATGCAGAAAAAGCATTTGACAAAGTACAGCATCCTTTCTTGAACAAAACTCTTCAGAGTATAGGGAGAGAGGGTACATACCTCAATATCATAAAAGCCATCTATGAATAACCTACAGCCAATATCATTCTCAAGGGGGAAAGGCTGAGAGCTTTTCCCCTAAGGTCAGGAACGCGGCATGGATGTCCACTCTCACCACTGCTATTCAACATAGTATTAGAAGTCCTAGCCACAGCAATTAGACAACCAAAAGAAACGAAAGGCATCCAAATCGGCAAAGAGGAAGTCAAACTCTCACTCTTTGCAGAGGATATGATACTGTACGTGGAAAACCCAAAAGACTCCACCCCAAAACTGCCAAAACTCATACAGGAATTCAGTCAAGTGGCAGGATATAAAATCAATGCACAGAAATCCGTGGCATTCCTATACACCAACAACAAGACAGAAGAGAGACAAATCAAGGAGTCGATCCCATTTACAATTGCACCCAAAACCATTAGATACCTAGGAATTAATCTAACCATAGAGGCAAAGGATCTGTACTCAGAAAACTATAAAATACCCATGAAAGCAATTGAAGAAGACACAAAGAAATGGAAAAACGTTCCATGCTCATGGATTGGGAGAATCAACATTGTGAAGATGTCAATGCTACCTAGAGCAAACTACACATTCAATGCAATCCCCATCAAAATACCATCCACTTTTTTCACAGACATGGAACAAATAATCCTAAAATTTGTATGGAACCAGAAGAGACCCAGAATAGCCAGAGGAATACTGAAAAAGAAAAGCAAAGCTGGCGGCATCGCAATTCCGGACTTCCAGCTCTATTACAAAGCTGTCATCATCAAGACAGTATGGTCCTGGCACAAAAACAGACACATTGATCAATGGAACAGAATCGAGAGCCCAGAAATGGACCCTCAACTCTATGGTCAACTCATCTTTGACAAAGCAGGAAAGAATGTCCAGTGGAAACGAGACAGTCTCTTCAACAAATGGTGTTGGGAAAATTGGACAGCCACATGCAGAAGAATGAAACTGGACCATTTCCTTACACCACACACAAAAATCGACTCCAAATGGTTGAAAGACCTAAACGTGAGACAGGAGACCATCCAAATCCTAAAGGAGAACACAGGTAGCAACCTTTTCGACCTTAGCCGCAGCAACTTCTTCCTAGAAACATCGCCAAAGGCACGGGAAGCCAGGGCAAAAATGAACTACTGGGATTTCATGCAGATAAAAAGCTTTTGCACAGCAAAAGAAACCGTCCACAAAACCCAAAGACAACCGACAGAATGGGAGAAAATATTTGCAAATGACATATCAGAATAAGGGCTAGTATCCAAAATCTATAAAGAACTTATCAAACTCAACACCCAAAGAACAAATAATCCAGTCAAGGAATGGGCAGAAGACATGAACAGACATTTCTCCAAAGAAGACATCCACATGGCCAACAGGCACCTGAAAAAGTGCTCAACATCGCTCGGCATCAGGGAAATCCAAATCAAAACCTCAATGAGATACCACCTCACACCAGTCCGATTGGCTAAAATGAACAAGTCAGGGAACGGCAGATGTTGGCGGGGATGTGGAGAAAGGGGAACCCTCCTACACTGTTGGTGGGAATGCAAGCTGGTGCTACCCCTCTGGAAAACAGTATGGAGGTTCCTCAAACAGTTGAAATTAGAGCTACCGTTCGATCCAGCAATTGCACTACTGGGTATTTACCACAAGGATACAAATGTAGGGACCCGAAGGGGTACGTGTACCCCAATGTTTATAGCAGCAATGTCCACCATAGCCAAACTGTGGAAAGAGCCAAGATGCCCATCGACAGATGAATGGATAAAGAAGAGGTGGTAGAGATACACAATGGAATATTATGCAGCCATCAAAAGGAATGAGATCTTGCCATTTGCAACGACGTGGATGGAACTGGAGGGTGTTATGCTGAGTGAAATAAGTCAATCAGAGAAAGACATGTATCACATGACCTCACTGATATGAGGAATTCTTAATCTCAGGAGAGAAACGGAGTGTTACTGCAGTGGTTGGGGGTGGGAGGGATGGGGTGGCTGGGTGCTAGACATTGGGGAGGGTATGTGCTCCGGTGAGCGCTGTGAATTGTGCAAGACTGTTGAATCACAGTTCTGTACTTCTGAAACAAATAACGCACCATATTTTAAGAAAAAAGAAAAAGAAGAAGATAACAGGAGAGGAAGAAAAGGGGAGTATGTCAGAGGGGGAGACGAACCATGAGAGATGAAGGACTCTGAAAGACAAACTGAGGGTTCTAGAGGGGAGGGGGGGAGGGGGATGGGTGAGCCTGGTGATGGGTATGGAGGAGGGCACGTTCTGCATGGAGCACTGGGTGTTATGAACAAACAATGAATCATGGAACACTGCACCAAAAACTAATGATGTAATATATGGTGATTAACATAACTATAAAAAAATTAAAAAAATAATCATGAATGAAAGAGGAGAGATGACAACCAACACCAAAGAAATACAAACAATTATAAGAACGTATTATGAGCCACTCTATGCCAGCACATTAGATAATCTTGAAGAAATGGATGCATTCCCAGAAATGTATCAACTACCTAAGCTGAACCAGGAAGAAATAGAAAACCTGAAGAGACCTATAACCGCTAATGAGGAAATTGAAGCAGTCATCAAAAATCTCCCAACAAACAGGAGCCCAAGGCCAGATGGCTTCCCAGGGGAATTCTACCAACCATTTAAAGAAGTAGTACTACCTATTCTTCTGAAACTGTCCCAAAAAATAGAAATGGAAGGAAAGCATCCAAACTCGTCTTATGAGGCCATTACCTTGATCCCCAAACCGAACAAAGACCCCATCAAAAAGGAAAATTACAGGTCCATATCCCTGAGGAACATGGATGCGAAACTTCTCACCAAAACGCCAGCCAATAGGATCCAACAGTGCATTAAAAGGATCATTCCCCACGACCAAGTGGGATTTACTCCTAGGCTGCAAGGTTGGTTCAACATCTGCAAATCAATCAATGTGATACAATACATTAATAAAAAAAAAAAGAAAAAGAACCATATGATCCTGTAAATAGACGCAGAAAAAGCATTTGACAAAGTACAGCATCCTTTCTTGAACAAAACTCTTCAGAGTATAGGGAGAGAGGGTACATACCTCAATATCATAAAAGCCATCTATGAATAACCTACAGCCAATATCATTCTCAAGGGGGAAAGGCTGAGAGCTTTTCCCCTAAGGTCAGGAACGCGGCAGGGATGTCCACTCTCACCACTGCTATTCAACATAGTATTAGAAGTCCTAGCCACAGCAATTAGACAACCAAAAGAAACGAAAGGCATCCAAATCGGCAAAGAGGAAGTCAAACTCTCACTCTTTGCAGAGGATATGATACTGTACGTGGGAAACCCAAAAGACTCCACCCCAAAACTGCTAGAACTCATACAGGAATTCAGTCAAGTGGCAGGATATAAAATCAATGCACAGAAATCCGTGGCATTCCTATACACCAACAACAAGACAGAAGAGAGACAAATCAAGGAGTCGATCCCATTTACAATTGCACCCAAAACCATTAGATACCTAGGAATAAATCTAACCAAAGAGGCAAAGGATCTGTACTCAGAAAACTATAAAATACCCATGAAAGCAATTGAAGAAGACACAAAGAAATGGAAAAACGTTCCATGCTCATGGATTGGGAGAATCAACATTGTGAAGATGTCAATGCTACCTAGAGCAATCTACACATTCAATGCAATCCCCATCAAAATACCATCCACTTTTTTCACAGACATGGAACAAATAATCCTAAAATTTGTATGGAACCAGAAGAGACCCAGAATAGCCAGAGGAATACTGAAAAAGAAAAGCAAAGCTGGCGGCATCGCAATTCCGGACTTCCAGCTCTATTACAAAGCTGTCATCATCAAGACAGTATGGTCCTGACACAAAAACAGACACATTGATCAATGGAACAGAATCGAGAGCCCAGAAATGGACCCTCAACTCTATGGTCAACTCATCTTTGACAAAGCAGGAAAGAATGTCCAGTGGAAACGAGACAGTCTCTTCAACAAATGGTGTTGGGAAAATTGGACAGCCACATGCAGAAGAATGAAACTGGACCATTTCCTTACACCACACACAAAAATCGACTCCAAATGGTTGAAAGACCTAAACGTGAGACAGGAGACCATCCAAATCCTAAAGGAGAACACAGGTAGCAACCTTTTCGACCTTAGCCGCAGCAACTTCTCCCTAGAAACATCGCCAAAGGCACGGGAAGCCAGGGCAAAAATGAACTACTGGGATTTCATGCAGATAAAAAGCTTTTGCACAGCAAAAGAAACGGTCCACAAAACCCAAAGACAACCGACAGAATGGGAGAAAATATTTGCAAATGACATATCAGAATAAGGGCTAGTATCCAAAATCTATAAAGAACTTATCAAACTCAACACCCAAAGAACAAATAATCCAGTCAAGGAATGGGCAGAAGACATGAACAGACATTTCTCCAAAGAAGACATCCACATGGCCAACAGGCACATGAAAAAGTGCTCAACATCGCTCGGCATCAGGGAAATCCAAATCAAAACCTCAATGAGATACCACCTCACACCAGTCCGATTGGCTAAAATGAACAAGTCAGGGAACGGCAGATGTTGGCGGGGATGTGGAGAAAGGGGAACCCTCCTACACTGTTGGTGGGAATGCAAGCTGGTGCAACCCCTCTGGAAAACAGTATGGAGGTTCCTCAAACAGTTGAAATTAGAGCTACCGTTCGATCCAGCAATTGCACTACTGGGTATTTACCACAAAGATACAAATGTAGGGACCCGAAGGGGTACGTGTACCCCAATGTTTATAGCAGCAATGTCCACCATAGCCAAACTGTGGAAAGAGCCAAGATGCCCATCGACAGATGAATGGATAAAGAAGAGGTGGTAGAGATACACAATGGAATATTATGCAGCCATCAAAAGGAATGAGATCTTGCCATTTGCAACGACGTGGATGGAACTGGAGGGTGTTATGCTGAGTGAAATAAGTCAATCAGAGAAAGACATGTATCACATGACCTCACTGATATGAGGAATTCTTAATCTCAGGAGAGAAACGGAGTGTTACTGCAGTGGTTGGGGGTGGGAGGGATGGGGTGGCTGGGTGCTAGACATTGGGGAGGGTATGTGCTCCGGTGAGCGCTGTGAATTGTGCAAGACTGTTGAATCACAGTTCTGTACTTCTGAAACAAATAACGCACCATATTTTAAGAAAAAAGAAAAAGAAGAAGATAACAGGAGAGGAAGAAAAGGGGAGTATGTCAGAGGGGGAGACGAACCATGAGAGATGAAGGACTCTGAAAGACAAACTGAGGGTTCTAGAGGGGAGGGGGGTAGGGGGATGGGTGAGCCTGGTGATGGGTATGGAGGAGGGCACGTTCTGCATGGAGCACTGGGTGTTATGAACAAACAATGAATCATGGAACACTGCACCAAAAACTAATGATGTAATATATGGTGATTAACATAACTATAAAAAAATTAAAAAAATAATCATGAATGAAAGAGGAGAGATGACAACCAACACCAAAGAAATACAAACAATTATAAGAACGTATTATGAGCCACTCTATGCCAGCACATTAGATAATCTTGAAGAAATGGATGCATTCCCAGAAATGTATCAACTACCTAAGCTGAACCAGGAAGAAATAGAAAACCTGAAGAGACCTATAACCGCTAATGAGGAAATTGAAGCAGTCATCAAAAATCTCCCAACAAACAGGAGCCCAAGGCCAGATGGCTTCCCAGGGGAATTCTACCAACCATTTAAAGAAGTAGTACTACCTATTCTTCTGAAACTGTCCCAAAAAATAGAAATGGAAGGAAAGCATCCAAACTCGTCTTATGAGGCCATTACCTTGATCCCCAAACCGAACAAAGACCCCATCAAAAAGGAAAATTACCGGTCCATATCCCTGAGGAACATGGATGCGAAACTTATCACCAAAACGCCAGCCAATAGGATCCAACAGTGCATTAAAAGGATCATTCACCACGACCAAGTGGGATTTACTCCTAGGCTGCAAGGTTGGTTCAACATCTGCAAATCAATCAATGTGATACAATACATTAATAAAAAAAAAAAGAAAAAGAACCATATGATCCTGTAAATAGATGCAGAAAAAGCATTTGACAAAGTACAGCATCCTTTCTTGAACAAAACTCTTCAGAGTATAGGGAGAGAGGGTACATACCTCAATATCATAAAAGCCATCTATGAATAACCTACAGCCAATATCATTCTCAAGGGGGAAAGGCTGAGAGCCTTTCCCCTAAGGTCAGGAACGCGGCAGGGATGTCCACTCTCACCACTGCTATTCAACATAGTATTAGAAGTCCTAGCCACAGCAATTAGACAACCAAAATAACGAAAGGCATCCAAAACGGCAAAGAGGAAGTCAAACTCTCACTCTTTGCAGAGGATATGATACTGTACGTGGAAAACCCAAAAGACTCCACCCCAAAACTGCCAAAACTCATACAGGAATTCAGTCAAGTGGCAGGATATAAAATCAATGCACAGAAATCCGTGGCATTCCTATACACCAACAACAAGACAGAAGAGAGACAAATCAAGGAGTCGATCCCATTTACAATTGCACCCAAAACCATTAGATACCTAGGAATAAATCTAACCAAAGAGGCAAAGGATCTGTACTCAGAAAACTATAAAATACCCATGAAAGCAATTGAAGAAGACACAAAGAAATGGAAAAACGTTCCATGCTCATGGATTGGGAGAATCAACATTGTGAAGATGTCAATGCTACCTAGAGCAATCTACACATTCAATGCAATCCCCATCAAAATACCATCCACTTTTTTCACAGACATGGAACAAATAATCCTAAAATTTGTATGGAACCAGAAGAGACCCAGAATAGCCAGAGGAATACTGAAAAAGAAAAGCAAAGCTGGCGGCATCGCAATTCCGGACTTCCAGCTCTATTACAAAGCTGTCATCATCAAGACAGTATGGTCCTGGCACAAAAACAGACACATTGATCAATGGAACAGAATCGAGAGCCCAGAAATGGACCCTCAACTCTATGGTCAACTCATCTTTGACAAAGCAGGAAAGAATGTCCAGTGGAAACGAGACAGTCTCTTCAACAAATGGTGTTGGGAAAATTGGACAGCCACATGCAGAAGAATGAAACTGGACCATTTCCTTACACCACACACAAAAATCGACTCCAAATGGTTGAAAGACCTAAACGTGAGACAGGAGACCATCCAAATCCTAAAGGAGAACACAGGTAGCAACCTTTTCGACCTTAGCCGCAGCAACTTCTCCCTAGAAACATCGCCAAAGGCACGGGAAGCCAGGGCAAAAATGAACTACTGGGATTTCATGCAGATAAAAAGCTTTTGCACAGCAAAAGAAACGGTCCACAAAACCCAAAGACAACCGACAGAATGGGAGAAAATATTTGCAAATGACATATCAGAATAAGGGCTAGTATCCAAAATCTATAAAGAACTTATCAAACTCAACACCCAAAGAACAAATAATCCAGTCAAGGAATGGGCAGAAGACATGAACAGACATTTCTCCAAAGAAGACATCCACATGGCCAACAGGCACATGAAAAAGTGCTCAACATCGCTCGGCATCAGGGAAATCCAAATCAAAACCTCAATGAGATACCACCTCACACCAGTCCGATTGGCTAAAATGAACAAGTCAGGGAACGGCAGATGTTGGCGGGGATGTGGAGAAAGGGGAACCCTCCTACACTGTTGGTGGGAATGCAAGCTGGTGCAACCCCTCTGGAAAACAGTATGGAGGTTCCTCAAACAGTTGAAATTAGAGCTACCGTTCGATCCAGCAATTGCACTACTGGGTATTTACCACAAAGATACAAATGTAGGGACCCGAAGGGGTACGTGTACCCCAATGTTTATAGCAGCAATGTCCACCATAGCCAAACTGTGGAAAGAGCCAAGATGCCCATCGACAGATGAATGGATAAAGAAGAGGTGGTAGAGATACACAATGGAATATTATGCAGCCATCAAAAGGAATGAGATCTTGCCATTTGCAACGACGTGGATGGAACTGGAGGGTGTTATGCTGAGTGAAATAAGTCAATCAGAGAAAGACATGTATCACATGACCTCACTGATATGAGGAATTCTTAATCTCAGGAGAGAAACGGAGTGTTACTGCAGTGGTTGGGGGTGGGAGGGATGGGGTGGCTGGGTGCTAGACATTGGGGAGGGTATGTGCTCCGGTGAGCGCTGTGAATTGTGCAAGACTGTTGAATCACAGTTCTGTACTTCTGAAACAAATAACGCACCATATTTTAAGAAAAAAGAAAAAGAAGAAGATAACAGGAGAGGAAGAAAAGGGGAGTATGTCAGAGGGGGAGACGAACCATGAGAGATGAAGGACTCTGAAAGACAAACTGAGGGTTCTAGAGGGGAGGGGGGTAGGGGGATGGGTGAGCCTGGTGATGGGTATGGAGGAGGGCACGTTCTGCATGGAGCACTGGGTGTTATGAACAAACAATGAATCATGGAACACTGCACCAAAAACTAATGATGTAATATATGGTGATTAACATAACTATAAAAAAATTAAAAAAATAATCATGAATGAAAGAGGAGAGATGACAACCAACACCAAAGAAATACAAACAATTATAAGAACGTATTATGAGCCACTCTATGCCAGCACATTAGATAATCTTGAAGAAATGGATGCATTCCCAGAAATGTATCAACTACCTAAGCTGAACCAGGAAGAAATAGAAAACCTGAAGAGACCTATAACCGCTAATGAGGAAATTGAAGCAGTCATCAAAAATCTCCCAACAAACAGGAGCCCAAGGCCAGATGGCTTCCCAGGGGAATTCTACCAACCATTTAAAGAAGTAGTACTACCTATTCTTCTGAAACTGTCCCAAAAAATAGAAATGGAAGGAAAGCATCCAAACTCGTCTTATGAGGCCATTACCTTGATCCCCAAACCGAACAAAGACCCCATCAAAAAGGAAAATTACCGGTCCATATCCCTGAGGAACATGGATGCGAAACTTCTCACCAAAACGCCAGCCAATAGGATCCAACAGTGCATTAAAAGGATCATTCACCACGACCAAGTGGGATTTACTCCTAGGCTGCAAGGTTGGTTCAACATCTGCAAATCAATCAATGTGATACAATACATTAATAAAAAAAAAAAGAAAAAGAACCATATGATCCTGTAAATAGATGCAAAAAAAGCATTTGACAAACTACAGCATCCTTTCTTGAACAAAACTCTTCAGAGTATAGGGAGAGAGGGTACATACCTCAATATCATAAAAGCCATCTATGAATAACCTACAGCCAATATCATTCTCAAGGGGGAAAGGCTGAGAGCCTTTCCCCTAAGGTCAGGAACGCGGCAGGGATGTCCACTCTCACCACTGCTATTCAACATAGTATTAGAAGTCCTAGCCACAGCAATTAGACAACCAAAAGAAACGAAAGGCATCCAAATCGGCAAAGAGGAAGTCAAACTCTCACTCTTTGCAGAGGATATGATACTGTACGTGGAAAACCCAAAAGACTCCACCCCAAAACTGCCAAAACTCATACAGGAATTCAGTCAAGTGGCAGGATATAAAATCAATGCACAGAAATCCGTGGCATTCCTATACACCAACAACAAGACAGAAGAGAGACAAATCAAGGAGTCGATCCCATTTACAATTGCACCCAAAGCCATTAGATACCTAGGAATAAATCTAACCAAAGAGGCAAAGGATCTGTACTCAGAAAACTATAAAATACCCATGAAAGCAATTGAAGAAGACACAAAGAAATGGAAAAACGTTCCATGCTCATGGATTGGGAGAATCAACATTGTGAAGATGTCAATGCTACCTAGAGCAATCTACACATTCAATGCAATCCCCATCAAAATACCATCCACTTTTTTCACAGACATGGAACAAATAATCCTAAAATTTGTATGGAACCAGAAGAGACCCAGAATAGCCAGAGGAATACTGAAAAAGAAAAGCAAAGCTGGCGGCATCGCAATTCCGGACTTCCAGCTCTATTACAAAGCTGTCATCATCAAGACAGTATGGTCCTGACACAAAAACAGACACATTGATCAATGGAACAGAATCGAGAGCCCAGAAATGGACCCTCAACTCTATGGTCAACTCATCTTTGACAAAGCAGGAAAGAATGTCCAGTGGAAACGAGACAGTCTCTTCAACAAATGGTGTTGGGAAAATTGGACAGCCACATGCAGAAGAATGAAACTGGACCATTTCCTTACACCACACACAAAAATCGACTCCAAATGGTTGAAAGACCTAAACGTGAGACAGGAGACCATCCAAATCCTAAAGGAGAACACAGGTAGCAACCTTTTCGACCTTAGCCGCAGCAACTTCTCCCTAGAAACATCGCCAAAGGCACGGGAAGCCAGGGCAAAAATGAACTACTGGGATTTCATGCAGATAAAAAGCTTTTGCACAGCAAAAGAAACGGTCCACAAAACCCAAAGACAACCGACAGAATGGGAGAAAATATTTGCAAATGACATATCAGAATAAGGGCTAGTATCCAAAATCTATAAAGAACTTATCAAACTCAACACCCAAAGAACAAATAATCCAGTCAAGGAATGGGCAGAAGACATGAACAGACATTTCTCCAAAGAAGACATCCACATGGCCAACAGGCACATGAAAAAGTGCTCAACATCGCTCGGCATCAGGGAAATCCAAATCAAAACCTCAATGAGATACCACCTCACACCAGTCCGATTGGCTAAAATGAACAAGTCAGGGAACGGCAGATGTTGGCGGGGATGTGGAGAAAGGGGAACCCTCCTACACTGTTGGTGGGAATGCAAGCTGGTGCAACCCCTCTGGAAAACAGTATGGAGGTTCCTCAAACAGTTGAAATTAGAGCTACCGTTCGATCCAGCAATTGCACTACTGGGTATTTACCACAAAGATACAAATGTAGGGACCCGAAGGGGTACGTGTACCCCAATGTTTATAGCAGCAATGTCCACCATAGCCAAACTGTGGAAAGAGCCAAGATGCCCATCGACAGATGAATGGATAAAGAAGAGGTGGTAGAGATACACAATGGAATATTATGCAGCCATCAAAAGGAATGAGATCTTGCCATTTGCAACGACGTGGATGGAACTGGAGGGTGTTATGCTGAGTGAAATAAGTCAATCAGAGAAAGACATGTATCACATGACCTCACTGATATGAGGAATTCTTAATCTCAGGAGAGAAACGGAGTGTTACTGCAGTGGTTGGGGGTGGGAGGGATGGGGTGGCTGGGTGCTAGACATTGGGGAGGGTATGTGCTCCGGTGAGCGCTGTGAATTGTGCAAGACTGTTGAATCACAGTTCTGTACTTCTGAAACAAATAACGCACCATATTTTAAGAAAAAAGAAAAAGAAGAAGATAACAGGAGAGGAAGAAAAGGGGAGTATGTCAGAGGGGGAGACGAACCATGAGAGATGAAGGACTCTGAAAGACAAACTGAGGGTTCTAGAGGGGAGGGGGGGAGGGGGATGGGTGAGCCTGGTGATGGGTATGGAGGAGGGCACGTTCTGCATGGAGCACTGGGTGTTATGAACAAACAATGAATCATGGAACACTGCACCAAAAACTAATGATGTAATATATGGTGATTAACATAACTATAAAAAAATTAAAAAAATAATCATGAATGAAAGAGGAGAGATGACAACCAACACCAAAGAAATACAAACAATTATAAGAACGTATTATGAGCCACTCTATGCCAGCACATTAGATAATCTTGAAGAAATGGATGCATTCCCAGAAATGTATCAACTACCTAAGCTGAACCAGGAAGAAATAGAAAACCTGAAGAGACCTATAACCGCTAATGAGGAAATTGAAGCAGTCATCAAAAATCTCCCAACAAACAGGAGCCCAAGGCCAGATGGCTTCCCAGGGGAATTCTACCAACCATTTAAAGAAGTAGTACTACCTATTCTTCTGAAACTGTCCCAAAAAATAGAAATGGAAGGAAAGCATCCAAACTCGTCTTATGAGGCCATTACCTTGATCCCCAAACCGAACAAAGACCCCATCAAAAAGGAAAATTACAGGTCCATATCCCTGAGGAACATGGATGCGAAACTTCTCACCAAAACGCCAGCCAATAGGATCCAACAGTGCATTAAAAGGATCATTCACCACGACCAAGTGGGATTTACTCCTAGGCTGCAAGGTTGGTTCAACATCTGCAAATCAATCAATGTGATACAATACATTAATAAAAAAAAAAAGAAAAAGAACGATATGATCCTGTAAATAGATGCAGAAAAAGCATTTGACAAACTACAGCATCCTTTCTTGAACAAAACTCTTCAGAGTATAGGGAGAGAGGGTACATACCTCAATATCATAAAAGCCATCTATGAATAACCTACAGCCAATATCATTCTCAAGGGGGAAAGGCTGAGAGCTTTTCCCCTAAGGTCAGGAACGCGGCATGGATGTCCACTCTCACCACTGCTATTCAACATAGTATTAGAAGTCCTAGCCACAGCAATTAGACAACCAAAAGAAACGAAAGGCATCCAAATCGGCAAAGAGGAAGTCAAACTCTCACTCTTTGCAGAGGATATGATACTGTACGTGGAAAACCCAAAAGACTCCACCCCAAAACTGCCAAAACTCATACAGGAATTCAGTCAAGTGGCAGGATATAAAATCAATGCACAGAAATCCGTGGCATTCCTATACACCAACAACAAGACAGAAGAGAGACAAATCAAGGAGTCGATCCCATTTACAATTGCACCCAAAACCATTAGATACCTAGGAATAAATCTAACCATAGAGGCAAAGGATCTGTACTCAGAAAACTATAAAATACCCATGAAAGCAATTGAAGAAGACACAAAGAAATGGAAAAACGTTCCATGCTCATGGATTGGGAGAATCAACATTGTGAAGATGTCAATGCTACCTAGAGCAAACTACACATTCAATGCAATCCCCATCAAAATACCATCCACTTTTTTCACACACATGGAACAAATAATCCTAAAATTTGTATGGAACCAGAAGAGACCCAGAATAGCCAGAGGAATACTGAAAAAGAAAAGCAAAGCTGGCGGCATCGCAATTCCGGACTTCCAGCTCTATTACAAAGCTGTCATCATCAAGACAGTATGGTCCTGGCACAAAAACAGACACATTGATCAATGGAACAGAATCGAGAGCCCAGAAATGGACCCTCAACTCTATGGTCAACTCATCTTTGACAAAGCAGGAAAGAATGTCCAGTGGAAACGAGACAGTCTCTTCAACAAATGGTGTTGGGAAAATTGGACAGCCACATGCAGAAGAATGAAACTGGACCATTTCCTTACACCACACACAAAAATCGACTCCAAATGGTTGAAAGACCTAAACGTGAGACAGGAGACCATCCAAATCCTAAAGGAGAACACAGGTAGCAACCTTTTCGACCTTAGCCGCAGCAACTTCTTCCTAGAAACATCGCCAAAGGCACGGGAAGCCAGGGCAAAAATGAACTACTGGGATTTCATGCAGATAAAAAGCTTTTGCACAGCAAAAGAAACCGTCCACAAAACCAAAAGACAACCGACAGAATGGGAGAAAATATTTGCAAATGACATATCAGAATAAGGGCTAGTATCCAAAATCTATAAAGAACTTATCAAACTCAACACCCAAAGAACAAATAATCCAGTCAAGGAATGGGCAGAAGACATGAACAGACATTTCTCCAAAGAAGACATCCACATGGCCAACAGGCACATGAAAAAGTGCTCAACATCGCTCGGCATCAGGGAAATCCAAATCAAAACCTCAATGAGATACCACCTCACACCAGTCCGATTGGCTAAAATGAACAAGTCAGGGAACGGCAGATGTTGGCGGGGATGTGGAGAAAGGGGAACCCTCCTACACTGTTGGTGGGAATGCAAGCTGGTGCAACCCCTCTGGAAAACAGTATGGAGGTTCCTCAAACAGTTGAAATTAGAGCTACCGTTCGATCCAGCAATTGCACTACTGGGTATTTACCACAAAGATACAAATGTAGGGACCCGAAGGGGTACGTGTACCCCAATGTTTATAGCAGCAATGTCCACCATAGCCAAACTGTGGAAAGAGCCAAGATGCCCATCGACAGATGAATGGATAAAGAAGAGGTGGTAGAGATACACAATGGAATATTATGCAGCCATCAAAAGGAATGAGATCTTGCCATTTGCAACGACGTGGATGGAACTGGAGGGTGTTATGCTGAGTGAAATAAGTCAATCAGAGAAAGACATGTATCACATGACCTCACTGATATGAGGAATTCTTAATCTCAGGAGAGAAACGGAGTGTTACTGCAGTGGTTGGGGGTGGGAGGGATGGGGTGGCTGGGTGCTAGACATTGGGGAGGGTATGTGCTACGGTGAGCGCTGTGAATTGTGCAAGACTGTTGAATCAAGTTCTGTACTTCTGAAACAAATAACGCACCATATTTTAAGAAAAAAGAAAAAGAAGAAGATAACAGGAGAGGAAGAAAAGGGGAGTATGTCAGAGGGGGAGACGAACCATGAGAGATGAAGGACTCTGAAAGACAAACTGAGGGTTCTAGAGCGGAGGGGGGGAGGGGGATGGGTGAGCCTGGTGATGGGTATGGAGGAGGGCACGTTCTGCATGGAGCACTGGGTGTTATGAACAAACAATGAATCATGGAACACTGCACCAAAAACTAATGATGTAATATATGGTGATTAACATAACTATAAAAAAATTAAAAAAATAATCATGAATGAAAGAGGAGAGATGACAACCAACACCAAAGAAATACAAACAATTATAAGAACGTATTATGAGCCACTCTATGCCAGCAGATTAGATAATCTTGAAGAAATGGATGCATTCCCAGAAATGTATCAACTACCTAAGCTGAACCAGGAAGAAATAGAAAACCTGAAGAGACCTATAACCGCTAATGAGGAAATTGAAGCAGTCATCAAAAATCTCCCAACAAACAGGAGCCCAAGGCCAGATGGCTTCCCAGGGGAATTCTACCAACCATTTAAAGAAGTAGTACTACCTATTCTTCTGAAACTGTCCCAAAAAATAGAAATGGAAGGAAAGCATCCAAACTCGTCTTATGAGGCCATTACCTTGATCCCCAAACCGAACAAAGACCCCATCAAAAAGGAAAATTACCGGTCCATATCCCTGAGGAACATGGATGCAAAACTTCTCACCAAAACGCCAGCCAATAGGATCCAACAGTGCATTAAAAGGATCATTCACCACGACCAAGTGGGATTTACTCCTAGGCTGCAAGGTTGGTTCAACATCTGCAAATCAATCAATGTGATACAATACATTAATAAAAAAAAAAAAGAAAAAGAACCATATGATCCTGTAAATAGATGCAGAAAAAGCATTTGACAAAGTACAGCATCCTTTCTTGAACAAAACTCTTCAGAGTATAGGGAGAGAGGGTACATACCTCAATATCATAAAAGCCATCTATGAATAACCTACAGCCAATATCATTCTCAAGGGGGAAAGGCTGAGAGCTTTTCCCCTAAGGTCAGGAACGCGGCATGGATGTCCACTCTCACCACTGCTATTCAACATAGTATTAGAAGTCCTAGCCACAGCAATTAGACAACCAAAAGAAACGAAAGGCATCCAAATCGGCAAAGAGGAAGTCAAACTCTCACTCTTTGCAGAGGATATGATACTGTACGTGGAAAACCCAAAAGACTCCACCCCAAAACTGCCAAAACTCATACAGGAATTCAGTCAAGTGGCAGGATATAAAATCAATGCACAGAAATCCGTGGCATTCCTATACACCAACAACAAGACAGAAGAGAGACAAATCAAGGAGTCGATCCCATTTACAATTGCACCCAAAACCATTAGATACCTAGGAATTAATCTAACCATAGAGGCAAAGGATCTGTACTCAGAAAACTATAAAATACCCATGAAAGCAATTGAAGAAGACACAAAGAAATGGAAAAACGTTCCATGCTCATGGATTGGGAGAATCAACATTGTGAAGATGTCAATGCTACCTAGAGCAAACTACACATTCAATGCAATCCCCATCAAAATACCATCCACTTTTTTCACAGACATGGAACAAATAATCCTAAAATTTGTATGGAACCAGAAGAGACCCAGAATAGCCAGAGGAATACTGAAAAAGAAAAGCAAAGCTGGCGGCATCGCAATTCCGGACTTCCAGCTCTATTACAAAGCTGTCATCATCAAGACAGTATGGTCCTGGCACAAAAACAGACACATTGATCAATGGAACAGAATCGAGAGCCCAGAAATGGACCCTCAACTCTATGGTCAACTCATCTTTGACAAAGCAGGAAAGAATGTCCAGTGGAAACGAGACAGTCTCTTCAACAAATGGTGTTGGGAAAATTGGACAGCCACATGCAGAAGAATGAAACTGGACCATTTCCTTACACCACACACAAAAATCGACTCCAAATGGTTGAAAGACCTAAACGTGAGACAGGAGACCATCCAAATCCTAAAGGAGAACACAGGTAGCAACCTTTTCGACCTTAGCCGCAGCAACTTCTTCCTAGAAACATCGCCAAAGGCACGGGAAGCCAGGGCAAAAATGAACTACTGGGATTTCATGCAGATAAAAAGCTTTTGCACAGCAAAAGAAACCGTCCACAAAACCCAAAGACAACCGACAGAATGGGAGAAAATATTTGCAAATGACATATCAGAATAAGGGCTAGTATCCAAAATCTATAAAGAACTTATCAAACTCAACACCCAAAGAACAAATAATCCAGTCAAGGAATGGGCAGAAGACATGAACAGACATTTCTCCAAAGAAGACATCCACATGGCCAACAGGCACCTGAAAAAGTGCTCAACATCGCTCGGCATCAGGGAAATCCAAATCAAAACCTCAATGAGATACCACCTCACACCAGTCCGATTGGCTAAAATGAACAAGTCAGGAAACGGCAGATGTTGGCGGGGATGTGGAGAAAGGGGAACCCTCCTACACTGTTGGTGGGAATGCAAGCTGGTGCTACCCCTCTGGAAAACAGTATGGAGGTTCCTCAAACAGTTGAAATTAGAGCTACCGTTCGATCCAGCAATTGCACTACTGGGTATTTACCACAAGGATACAAATGTAGGGACCCGAAGGGGTACGTGTACCCCAATGTTTATAGCAGCAATGTCCACCATAGCCAAACTGTGGAAAGAGCCAAGATGCCCATCGACAGATGAATGGATAAAGAAGAGGTGGTAGAGATACACAATGGAATATTATGCAGCCATCAAAAGGAATGAGATCTTGCCATTTGCAACGACGTGGATGGAACTGGAGGGTGTTATGCTGAGTGAAATAAGTCAATCAGAGAAAGACATGTATCACATGACCTCACTGATATGAGGAATTCTTAATCTCAGGAGAGAAACGGAGTGTTACTGCAGTGGTTGGGGGTGGGAGGGATGGGGTGGCTGGGTGCTAGACATTGGGGAGGGTATGTGCTCCGGTGAGCGCTGTGAATTGTGCAAGACTGTTGAATCACAGTTCTGTACTTCTGAAACAAATAACGCACCATATTTTAAGAAAAAAGAAAAAGAAGAAGATAACAGGAGAGGAAGAAAAGGGGAGTATGTCAGAGGGGGAGACGAACCATGAGAGATGAAGGACTCTGAAAGACAAACTGAGGGTTCTAGAGGGGAGGGGGGGAGGGGGATGGGTGAGCCTGGTGATGGGTATGGAGGAGGGCACGTTCTGCATGGAGCACTGGGTGTTATGAACAAACAATGAATCATGGAACACTGCACCAAAAACTAATGATGTAATATATGGTGATTAACATAACTATAAAAAAATTAAAAAAATAATCATGAATGAAAGAGGAGAGATGACAACCAACACCAAAGAAATACAAACAATTATAAGAACGTATTATGAGCCACTCTATGCCAGCACATTAGATAATCTTGAAGAAATGGATGCATTCCCAGAAATGTATCAACTACCTAAGCTGAACCAGGAAGAAATAGAAAACCTGAAGAGACCTATAACCGCTAATGAGGAAATTGAAGCAGTCATCAAAAATCTCCCAACAAACAGGAGCCCAAGGCCAGATGGCTTCCCAGGGGAATTCTACCAACCATTTAAAGAAGTAGTACTACCTATTCTTCTGAAACTGTCCCAAAAAATAGAAATGGAAGGAAAGCATCCAAACTCGTCTTATGAGGCCATTACCTTGATCCCCAAACCGAACAAAGACCCCATCAAAAAGGAAAATTACAGGTCAATATCCCTGAGGAACATGGATGCGAAACTTCTCACCAAAACGCCAGCCAATAGGATCCAACAGTGCATTAAAAGGATCATTCCCCACGACCAAGTGGGATTTACTCCTAGGCTGCAAGGTTGGTTCAACATCTGCAAATCAATCAATGTGATACAATACATTAATAAAAAAAAAAAGAAAAAGAACCATATGATCCTGTAAATAGACGCAGAAAAAGCATTTGACAAAGTACAGCATCCTTTCTTGAACAAAACTCTTCAGAGTATAGGGAGAGAGGGTACATACCTCAATATCATAAAAGCCATCTATGAATAACCTACAGCCAATATCATTCTCAAGGGGGAAAGGCTGAGAGCTTTTCCCCTAAGGTCAGGAACGCGGCAGGGATGTCCACTCTCACCACTGCTATTCAACATAGTATTAGAAGTCCTAGCCACAGCAATTAGACAACCAAAAGAAACGAAAGGCATCCAAATCGGCAAAGAGGAAGTCAAACTCTCACTCTTTGCAGAGGATATGATACTGTACGTGGGAAACCCAAAAGACTCCACCCCAAAACTGCTAGAACTCATACAGGAATTCAGTCAAGTGGCAGGATATAAAATCAATGCACAGAAATCCGTGGCATTCCTATACACCAACAACAAGACAGAAGAGAGACAAATCAAGGAGTCGATCCCATTTACAATTGCACCCAAAACCATTAGATACCTAGGAATAAATCTAACCAAAGAGGCAAAGGATCTGTACTCAGAAAACTATAAAATACCCATGAAAGCAATTGAAGAAGACACAAAGAAATGGAAAAACGTTCCATGCTCATGGATTGGGAGAATCAACATTGTGAAGATGTCAATGCTACCTAGAGCAATCTACACATTCAATGCAATCCCCATCAAAATACCATCCACTTTTTTCACAGACATGGAACAAATAATCCTAAAATTTGTATGGAACCAGAAGAGACCCAGAATAGCCAGAGGAATACTGAAAAAGAAAAGCAAAGCTGGCGGCATCGCAATTCCGGACTTCCAGCTCTATTACAAAGCTGTCATCATCAAGACAGTATGGTCCTGACACAAAAACAGACACATTGATCAATGGAACAGAATCGAGAGCCCAGAAATGGACCCTCAACTCTATGGTCAACTCATCTTTGACAAAGCAGGAAAGAATGTCCAGTGGAAACGAGACAGTCTCTTCAACAAATGGTGTTGGGAAAATTGGACAGCCACATGCAGAAGAATGAAACTGGACCATTTCCTTACACCACACACAAAAATCGACTCCAAATGGTTGAAAGACCTAAACGTGAGACAGGAGACCATCCAAATCCTAAAGGAGAACACAGGTAGCAACCTTTTCGACCTTAGCCGCAGCAACTTCTCCCTAGAAACATCGCCAAAGGCACGGGAAGCCAGGGCAAAAATGAACTACTGGGATTTCATGCAGATAAAAAGCTTTTGCACAGCAAAAGAAACGGTCCACAAAACCCAAAGACAACCGACAGAATGGGAGAAAATATTTGCAAATGACATATCAGAATAAGGGCTAGTATCCAAAATCTATAAAGAACTTATCAAACTCAACACCCAAAGAACAAATAATCCAGTCAAGGAATGGGCAGAAGACATGAACAGACATTTCTCCAAAGAAGACATCCACATGGCCAACAGGCACATGAAAAAGTGCTCAACATCGCTCGGCATCAGGGAAATCCAAATCAAAACCTCAATGAGATACCACCTCACACCAGTCCGATTGGCTAAAATGAACAAGTCAGGGAACGGCAGATGTTGGCGGGGATGTGGAGAAAGGGGAACCCTCCTACACTGTTGGTGGGAATGCAAGCTGGTGCAACCCCTCTGGAAAACAGTATGGAGGTTCCTCAAACAGTTGAAATTAGAGCTACCGTTCGATCCAGCAATTGCACTACTGGGTATTTACCACAAAGATACAAATGTAGGGACCCGAAGGGGTACGTGTACCCCAATGTTTATAGCAGCAATGTCCACCATAGCCAAACTGTGGAAAGAGCCAAGATGCCCATCGACAGATGAATGGATAAAGAAGAGGTGGTAGAGATACACAATGGAATATTATGCAGCCATCAAAAGGAATGAGATCTTGCCATTTGCAACGACGTGGATGGAACTGGAGGGTGTTATGCTGAGTGAAATAAGTCAATCAGAGAAAGACATGTATCACATGACCTCACTGATATGAGGAATTCTTAATCTCAGGAGAGAAACGGAGTGTTACTGCAGTGGTTGGGGGTGGGAGGGATGGGGTGGCTGGGTGCTAGACATTGGGGAGGGTATGTGCTCCGGTGAGCGCTGTGAATTGTGCAAGACTGTTGAATCACAGTTCTGTACTTCTGAAACAAATAACGCACCATATTTTAAGAAAAAAGAAAAAGAAGAAGATAACAGGAGAGGAAGAAAAGGGGAGTATGTCAGAGGGGGAGACGAACCATGAGAGATGAAGGACTCTGAAAGACAAACTGAGGGTTCTAGAGGGGAGGGGGGTAGGGGGATGGGTGAGCCTGGTGATGGGTATGGAGGAGGGCACGTTCTGCATGGAGCACTGGGTGTTATGAACAAACAATGAATCATGGAACACTGCACCAAAAACTAATGATGTAATATATGGTGATTAACATAACTATAAAAAAATTAAAAAAATAATCATGAATGAAAGAGGAGAGATGACAACCAACACCAAAGAAATACAAACAATTATAAGAACGTATTATGAGCCACTCTATGCCAGCACATTAGATAATCTTGAAGAAATGGATGCATTCCCAGAAATGTATCAACTACCTAAGCTGAACCAGGAAGAAATAGAAAACCTGAAGAGACCTATAACCGCTAATGAGGAAATTGAAGCAGTCATCAAAAATCTCCCAACAAACAGGAGCCCAAGGCCAGATGGCTTCCCAGGGGAATTCTACCAACCATTTAAAGAAGTAGTACTACCTATTCTTCTGAAACTGTCCCAAAAAATAGAAATGGAAGGAAAGCATCCAAACTCGTCTTATGAGGCCATTACCTTGATCCCCAAACCGAACAAAGACCCCATCAAAAAGGAAAATTACCGGTCCATATCCCTGAGGAACATGGATGCGAAACTTCTCACCAAAACGCCAGCCAATAGGATCCAACAGTGCATTAAAAGGATCATTCACCACGACCAAGTGGGATTTACTCCTAGGCTGCAAGGTTGGTTCAACATCTGCAAATCAATCAATGTGATACAATACATTAATAAAAAAAAAAAGAAAAAGAACCATATGATCCTGTAAATAGATGCAGAAAAAGCATTTGACAAAGTACAGCATCCTTTCTTGAACAAAACTCTTCAGAGTATAGGGAGAGAGGGTACATACCTCAATATCATAAAAGCCATCTATGAATAACCTACAGCCAATATCATTCTCAAGGGGGAAAGGCTGAGAGCCTTTCCCCTAAGGTCAGGAACGCGGCAGGGATGTCCACTCTCACCACTGCTATTCAACATAGTATTAGAAGTCCTAGCCACAGCAATTAGACAACCAAAATAACGAAAGGCATCCAAAACGGCAAAGAGGAAGTCAAACTCTCACTCTTTGCAGAGGATATGATACTGTACGTGGAAAACCCAAAAGACTCCACCCCAAAACTGCCAAAACTCATACAGGAATTCAGTCAAGTGGCAGGATATAAAATCAATGCACAGAAATCCGTGGCATTCCTATACACCAACAACAAGACAGAAGAGAGACAAATCAAGGAGTCGATCCCATTTACAATTGCACCCAAAACCATTAGATACCTAGGAATAAATCTAACCAAAGAGGCAAAGGATCTGTACTCAGAAAACTATAAAATACCCATGAAAGCAATTGAAGAAGACACAAAGAAATGGAAAAACGTTCCATGCTCATGGATTGGGAGAATCAACATTGTGAAGATGTCAATGCTACCTAGAGCAATCTACACATTCAATGCAATCCCCATCAAAATACCATCCACTTTTTTCACAGACATGGAACAAATAATCCTAAAATTTGTATGGAACCAGAAGAGACCCAGAATAGCCAGAGGAATACTGAAAAAGAAAAGCAAAGCTGGCGGCATCGCAATTCCGGACTTCCAGCTCTATTACAAAGCTGTCATCATCAAGACAGTATGGTCCTGGCACAAAAACAGACACATTGATCAATGGAACAGAATCGAGAGCCCAGAAATGGACCCTCAACTCTATGGTCAACTCATCTTTGACAAAGCAGGAAAGAATGTCCAGTGGAAACGAGACAGTCTCTTCAACAAATGGTGTTGGGAAAATTGGACAGCCACATGCAGAAGAATGAAACTGGACCATTTCCTTACACCACACACAAAAATCGACTCCAAATGGTTGAAAGACCTAAACGTGAGACAGGAGACCATCCAAATCCTAAAGGAGAACACAGGTAGCAACCTTTTCGACCTTAGCCGCAGCAACTTCTCCCTAGAAACATCGCCAAAGGCACGGGAAGCCAGGGCAAAAATGAACTACTGGGATTTCATGCAGATAAAAAGCTTTTGCACAGCAAAAGAAACGGTCCACAAAACCCAAAGACAACCGACAGAATGGGAGAAAATATTTGCAAATGACATATCAGAATAAGGGCTAGTATCCAAAATCTATAAAGAACTTATCAAACTCAACACCCAAAGAACAAATAATCCAGTCAAGGAATGGGCAGAAGACATGAACAGACATTTCTCCAAAGAAGACATCCACATGGCCAACAGGCACATGAAAAAGTGCTCAACATCGCTCGGCATCAGGGAAATCCAAATCAAAACCTCAATGAGATACCACCTCACACCAGTCCGATTGGCTAAAATGAACAAGTCAGGGAACGGCAGATGTTGGCGGGGATGTGGAGAAAGGGGAACCCTCCTACACTGTTGGTGGGAATGCAAGCTGGTGCAACCCCTCTGGAAAACAGTATGGAGGTTCCTCAAACAGTTGAAATTAGAGCTACCGTTCGATCCAGCAATTGCACTACTGGGTATTTACCACAAAGATACAAATGTAGGGACCCGAAGGGGTACGTGTACCCCAATGTTTATAGCAGCAATGTCCACCATAGCCAAACTGTGGAAAGAGCCAAGATGCCCATCGACAGATGAATGGATAAAGAAGAGGTGGTAGAGATACACAATGGAATATTATGCAGCCATCAAAAGGAATGAGATCTTGCCATTTGCAACGACGTGGATGGAACTGGAGGGTGTTATGCTGAGTGAAATAAGTCAATCAGAGAAAGACATGTATCACATGACCTCACTGATATGAGGAATTCTTAATCTCAGGAGAGAAACGGAGTGTTACTGCAGTGGTTGGGGGTGGGAGGGATGGGGTGGCTGGGTGCTAGACATTGGGGAGGGTATGTGCTACGGTGAGCGCTGTGAATTGTGCAAGACTGTTGAATCACAGTTCTGTACTTCTGAAACAAATAACGCACCATATTTTAAGAAAAAAGAAAAAGAAGAAGATAACAGGAGAGGAAGAAAAGGGGAGTATGTCAGAGGGGGAGACGAACCATGAGAGATGAAGGACTCTGAAAGACAAACTGAGGGTTCTAGAGGGGAGGGGGGGAGGGGGATGGGTGAGCCTGGTAATGGGTATGGAGGAGGGCACGTTCTGCATGGAGCACTGGGTGTTATGAACAAACAATGAATCATGGAACACTGCACCAAAAACTAATGATGTAATATATGGTGATTAACATAACTATAAAAAAATTAAAAAAATAATCATGAATGAAAGAGGAGAGATGACAACCAACACCAAAGAAATACAAACAATTATAAGAACGTATTATGAGCCACTCTATGCCAGCACATTAGATAATCTTGAAGAAATGGATGCATTCCCAGAAATGTATCAACTACCTAAGCTGAACCAGGAAGAAATAGAAAACCTGAAGAGACCTATAACCGCTAATGAGGAAATTGAAGCAGTCATCAAAAATCTCCCAACAAACAGGAGCCCAAGGCCAGATGGCTTCCCAGGGGAATTCTACCAACCATTTAAAGAAGTAGTACTACCTATTCTTCTGAAACTGTCCCAAAAAATAGAAATGGAAGGAAAGCATCCAAACTCGTCTTATGAGGCCATTACCTTGATCCCCAAACCGAACAAAGACCCCATCAAAAAGGAAAATTACAGGTCCATATCCCTGAGGAACATGGATGCGAAACTTCTCACCAAAACGCCAGCCAATAGGATCCAACAGTGCATTAAAAGGATCATTCACCACGACCAAGTGGGATTTACTCCTAGGCTGCAAGGTTGGTTCAACATCTGCAAATCAATCAATGTGATACAATACATTAATAAAAAAAAAAAGAAAAAGAACCATATGATCCTGTAAATAGATGCAGAAAAAGCATTTGACAAACTACAGCATCCTTTCTTGAACAAAACTCTTCAGAGTATAGGGAGAGAGGGTACATACCTCAATATCATAAAAGCCATCTATGAATAACCTACAGCCAATATCATTCTCAAGGGGGAAAGGCTGAGAGCCTTTCCCCTAAGGTCAGGAACGCGGCAGGGATGTCCACTCTCACCACTGCTATTCAACATAGTATTAGAAGTCCTAGCCACAGCAATTAGACAACCAAAAGAAACGAAAGGCATCCAAATCGGCAAAGAGGAAGTCAAACTCTCACTCTTTGCAGACGATATGATACTGTACGTGGAAAACCCAAAAGACTCCACCCCAAAACTGCCAAAACTCATACAGGAATTCAGTCAAGTGGCAGGATATAAAATCAATGCACAGAAATCCGTGGCATTCCTATACACCAACAACAAGACAGAAGAGAGACAAATCAAGGAGTCGATCCCATTTACAATTGCACCCAAAGCCATTAGATACCTAGGAATAAATCTAACCAAAGAGGCAAAGGATCTGTACTCAGAAAACTATAAAATACCCATGAAAGCAATTGAAGAAGACACAAAGAAATGGAAAAACGTTCCATGCTCATGGATTGGGAGAATCAACATTGTGAAGATGTCAATGCTACCTAGAGCAATCTACACATTCAAAGCAATCCCCATCAAAATACCATCCACTTTTTTCACAGACATGGAACAAATAATCCTAAAATTTGTATGGAACCAGAAGAGACCCAGAATAGCCAGAGGAATACTGAAAAAGAAAAGCAAAGCTGGCGGCATCGCAATTCCGGACTTCCAGCTCTATTACAAAGCTGTCATCATCAAGACAGTATGGTCCTGGCACAAAAACAGACACATTGATCAATGGAACAGAATCGAGAGCCCAGAAATGGACCCTCAACTCTATGGTCAACTCATCTTTGACAAAGCAGGAAAGAATGTCCAGTGGAAAAGAGACAGTCTCTTCAACAAATGGTGTTGGGAAAATTGGACAGCCACATGCAGAAGAATGAAACTGGACCATTTCCTTACACCACACACAAAAATCGACTCCAAATGGTTGAAAGACCTAAACGTGAGACAGGAGACCATCCAAATCCTAAAGGAGAACACAGGTAGCAACCTTTTCGACCTTAGCCGCAGCAACTTCTCCCTAGAAACATCGCCAAAGGCACGGGAAGCCAGGGCAAAAATGAACTACTGGGATTTCATGCAGATAAAAAGCTTTTGCACAGCAAAAGAAACGGTCCACAAAACCCAAAGACAACCGACAGAATGGGAGAAAATATTTGCAAATGACATATCAGAATAAGGGCTAGTATCCAAAATCTATAAAGAACTTATCAAACTCAACACCCAAAGAACAAATAATCCAGTCAAGGAATGGGCAGAAGACATGAACAGACATTTCTCCAAAGAAGACATCCACATGGCCAACAGGCACATGAAAAAGTGCTCAACATCGCTCGGCATCAGGGAAATCCAAATCAAAACCTCAATGAGATACCACCTCACACCAGTCCGATTGGCTAAAATGAACAAGTCAGGGAACGGCAGATGTTGGCGGGGATGTGGAGAAAGGGAACCCTCCTACACTGTTGGTGGGAATGCAAGCTGGTGCAACCCCTCTGGAAAACAGTATGGAGGTTCCTCAAACAGTTGAAATTAGAGCTACCGTTCGATCCAGCAATTGCACTACTGGGTATTTACCACAAAGATACAAATGTAGGGACCCGAAGGGGTACGTGTACCCCAATGTTTATAGCAGCAATGTCCACCATAGCCAAACTGTGGAAAGAGCCAAGATGCCCATCGACAGATGAATGGATAAAGAAGAGGTGGTAGAGATACACAATGGAATATTATGCAGCCATCAAAAGGAATGAGATCTTGCCATTTGCAACGACGTGGATGGAACTGGAGGGTGTTATGCTGAGTGAAATAAGTCAATCAGAGAAAGACATGTATCACATGACCTCACTGATATGAGGAATTCTTAATCTCAGGAGAGAAACGGAGTGTTACTGCAGTGGTTGGGGGTGGGAGGGATGGGGTGGCTGGGTGCTAGACATTGGGGAGGGTATGTGCTCCGGTGAGCGCTGTGAATTGTGCAAGACTGTTGAATCACAGTTCTGTACTTCTGAAACAAATAACGCACCATATTTTAAGAAAAAAGAAAAAGAAGAAGATAACAGGAGAGGAAGAAAAGGGGAGTATGTCAGAGGGGGAGACGAACCATGAGAGATGAAGGACTCTGAAAGACAAACTGAGGGTTCTAGAGGGGAGGGGGGGAGGGGGATGGGTGAGCCTGGTGATGGGTATGGAGGAGGGCACGTTCTGCATGGAGCACTGGGTGTTATGAACAAACAATGAATCATGGAACACTGCACCAAAAACTAATGATGTAATATATGGTGATTAACATAACTATAAAAAAATTAAAAAAATAATCATGAATGAAAGAGGAGAGATGACAACCAACACCAAAGAAATACAAACAATTATAAGAACGTATTATGAGCCACTCTATGCCAGCACATTAGATAATCTTGAAGAAATGGATGCATTCCCAGAAATGTATCAACTACCTAAGCTGAACCAGGAAGAAATAGAAAACCTGAAGAGACCTATAACCGCTAATGAGGAAATTGAAGCAGTCATCAAAAATCTCCCAACAAACAGGAGCCCAAGGCCAGATGGCTTCCCAGGGGAATTCTACCAACCATTTAAAGAAGTAGTACTACCTATTCTTCTGAAACTGTCCCAAAAAATAGAAATGGAAGGAAAGCATCCAAACTCGTCTTATGAGGCCATTACCTTGATCCCCAAACCGAACAAAGACCCCATCAAAAAGGAAAATTACAGGTCCATATCCCTGAGGAACATGGATGCGAAACTTCTCACCAAAACGCCAGCCAATAGGATCCAACAGTGCATTAAAAGGATCATTCACCACGACCAAGTGGGATTTACTCCTAGGCTGCAAGGTTGGTTCAACATCTGCAAATCAATCAATGTGATACAATACATTAATAAAAAAAAAAAAGAAAAAGAACCATATGATCCTGTAAATAGATGCAGAAAAAGCATTTGAAAAACTACAGCATCCTTTCTTGAACAAAACTCTTCAGAGTATAGGGAGAGAGGGTACATACCTCAATATCATAAAAGCCATCTATGAATAACCTACAGCCAATATCATTCTCAAGGGGGAAAGGCTGAGAGCCTTTCCCCTAAGGTCAGGAACGCGGCAGGGATGTCCACTCTCACCACTGCTATTCAACATAGTATTAGAAGTCCTAGCCACAGCAATTAGACAACCAAAAGAAACGAAAGGCATCCAAATCGGCAAAGAGGAAGTCAAACTCTCACTCTTTGCAGAGGATATGATACTGTACGTGGAAAACCCAAAAGACTCCACCCCAAAACTGCCAAAACTCATACAGGAATTCAGTCAAGTGGCAGGATATAAAATCAATGCACAGAAATCCGTGGCATTCCTATACACCAACAACAAGACAGAAGAGAGACAAATCAAGGAGTCGATCCCATTTACAATTGCACCCAAAGCCATTAGATACCTAGGAATAAATCTAACCAAAGAGGCAAAGGATCTGTACTCAGAAAACTATAAAATACCCATGAAAGCAATTGAAGAAGACACAAAGAAATGGAAAAACGTTCCATGCTCATGGATTGGGAGAATCAACATTGTGAAGATGTCAATGCTACCTAGAGCAATCTACACATTCAATGCAATCCCCATCAAAATACCATCCACTTTTTTCACAGACATGGAACAAATAATCCTAAAATTTGTATGGAACCAGAAGAGACCCAGAATAGCCAGAGGAATACTGAAAAAGAAAAGCAAAGCTGGCGGCATCGCAATTCCGGACTTCCAGCTCTATTACAAAGCTGTCATCATCAAGACAGTATGGTCCTGGCACAAAAACAGACACATTGATCAATGGAACAGAATCGAGAGCCCAGAAATGGACCCTCAACTCTATGGTCAACTCATCTTTGACAAAGCAGGAAAGAATGTCCAGTGGAAAAGAGACAGTCTCTTCAACAAATGGTGTTGGGAAAATTGGACAGCCACATGCAGAAGAATGAAACTGGACCATTTCCTTACACCACACACAAAAATCGACTCCAAATGGTTGAAAGACCTAAACGTGAGACAGGAGACCATCCAAATCCTAAAGGAGAACACAGGTAGCAACCTTTTCGACCTTAGCCGCAGCAACTTCTCCCTAGAAACATCGCCAAAGGCACGGGAAGCCAGGGCAAAAATGAACTACTGGGATTTCATGCAGATAAAAAGCTTTTGCACAGCAAAAGAAACGGTCCACAAAACCCAAAGACAACCGACAGAATGGGAGAAAATATTTGCAAATGACATATCAGAATAAGGGCTAGTATCCAAAATCTATAAAGAACTTATCAAACTCAACACCCAAAGAACAAATAATCCAGTCAAGGAATGGGCAGAAGACATGAACAGACATTTCTCCAAAGAAGACATCCACATGGCCAACAGGCACATGAAAAAGTGCTCAACATCGCTCGGCATCAGGGAAATCCAAATCAAAACCTCAATGAGATACCACCTCACACCAGTCCGATTGGCTAAAATGAACAAGTCAGGGAACGGCAGATGTTGGCGGGGATGTGGAGAAAGGGGAACCCTCCTACACTGTTGGTGGGAATGCAAGCTGGTGCAACCCCTCTGGAAAACAGTATGGAGGTTCCTCAAACAGTTGAAATTAGAGCTACCGTTCGATCCAGCAATTGCACTACTGGGTATTTACCACAAAGATACAAATGTAGGGACCCGAAGGGGTACGTGTACCCCAATGTTTATAGCAGCAATGTCCACCATAGCCAAACTGTGGAAAGAGCCAAGATGCCCATCGACAGATGAATGGATAAAGAAGAGGTGGTAGAGATACACAATGGAATATTATGCAGCCATCAAAAGGAATGAGATCTTGCCATTTGCAACGACGTGGATGGAACTGGAGGGTGTTATGCTGAGTGAAATAAGTCAATCAGAGAAAGACATGTATCACATGACCTCACTGATATGAGGAATTCTTAATCTCAGGAGAGAAACGGAGTGTTACTGCAGTGGTTGGGGGTGGGAGGGATGGGGTGGCTGGGTGCTAGACATTGGGGAGGGTATGTGCTACGGTGAGCGCTGTGAATTGTGCAAGACTGTTGAATCACAGTTCTGTACTTCTGAAACAAATAACGCACCATATTTTAAGAAAAAAGAAAAAGAAGAAGATAACAGGAGAGGAAGAAAAGGGGAGTATGTCAGAGGGGGAGACGAACCATGAGAGATGAAGGACTCTGAAAGACAAACTGAGGGTTCTAGAGGGGAGGGGGGTAGGGGGATGGGTGAGCCTGGTGATGGGTATGGAGGAGGGCACGTTCTGCATGGAGCACTGGGTGTTATGAACAAACAATGAATCATGGAACACTGCACCAAAAACTAATGATGTAATATATGGTGATTAACATAACTATAAAAAAATTAAAAAAATAATCATGAATGAAAGAGGAGAGATGACAACCAACACCAAAGAAATACAAACAATTATAAGAACGTATTATGAGCCACTCTATGCCAGCACATTAGATAATCTTGAAGAAATGGATGCATTCCCAGAAATGTATCAACTACCTAAGCTGAACCAGGAAGAAATAGAAAACCTGAAGAGACCTATAACCGCTAATGAGGAAATTGAAGCAGTCATCAAAAATCTCCCAACAAACAGGAGCCCAAGGCCAGATGGCTTCCCAGGGGAATTCTACCAACCATTTAAAGAAGTAGTACTACCTATTCTTCTGAAACTGTCCCAAAAAATAGAAATGGAAGGAAAGCATCCAAACTCGTCTTATGAGGCCATTACCTTGATCCCCAAACCGAACAAAGACCCCATCAAAAAGGAAAATTACAGGTCCATATCCCTGAGGAACATGGATGCGAAACTTCTCACCAAAACGCCAGCCAATAGGATCCAACAGTGCATTAAAAGGATCATTCACCACGACCAAGTGGGATTTACTCCTAGGCTGCAAGGTTGGTTCAACATCTGCAAATCAATCAATGTGATACAATACATTAATAAAAAAAAAAAGAAAAAGAACGATATGATCCTGTAAATAGATGCAGAAAAAGCATTTGACAAACTACAGCATCCTTTCTTGAACAAAACTCTTCAGAGTATAGGGAGAGAGGGTACATACCTCAATATCATAAAAGCCATCTATGAATAACCTACAGCCAATATCATTCTCAAGGGGGAAAGGCTGAGAGCTTTTCCCCTAAGGTCAGGAACGCGGCATGGATGTCCACTCTCACCACTGCTATTCAACATAGTATTAGAAGTCCTAGCCACAGCAATTAGACAACCAAAAGAAACGAAAGGCATCCAAATCGGCAAAGAGGAAGTCAAACTCTCACTCTTTGCAGAGGATATGATACTGTACGTGGAAAACCCAAAAGACTCCACCCCAAAACTGCCAAAACTCATACAGGAATTCAGTCAAGTGGCAGGATATAAAATCAATGCACAGAAATCCGTGGCATTCCTATACACCAACAACAAGACAGAAGAGAGACAAATCAAGGAGTCGATCCCATTTACAATTGCACCCAAAACCATTAGATACCTAGGAATAAATCTAACCATAGAGGCAAAGGATCTGTACTCAGAAAACTATAAAATACCCATGAAAGCAATTGAAGAAGACACAAAGAAATGGAAAAACGTTCCATGCTCATGGATTGGGAGAATCAACATTGTGAAGATGTCAATGCTACCTAGAGCAAACTACACATTCAATGCAATCCCCATCAAAATACCATCCACTTTTTTCACACACATGGAACAAATAATCCTAAAATTTGTATGGAACCAGAAGAGACCCAGAATAGCCAGAGGAATACTGAAAAAGAAAAGCAAAGCTGGCGGCATCGCAATTCCGGACTTCCAGCTCTATTACAAAGCTGTCATCATCAAGACAGTATGGTCCTGGCACAAAAACAGACACATTGATCAATGGAACAGAATCGAGAGCCCAGAAATGGACCCTCAACTCTATGGTCAACTCATCTTTGACAAAGCAGGAAAGAATGTCCAGTGGAAACGAGACAGTCTCTTCAACAAATGGTGTTGGGAAAATTGGACAGCCACATGCAGAAGAATGAAACTGGACCATTTCCTTACACCACACACAAAAATCGACTCCAAATGGTTGAAAGACCTAAACGTGAGACAGGAGACCATCCAAATCCTAAAGGAGAACACAGGTAGCAACCTTTTCGACCTTAGCCGCAGCAACTTCTTCCTAGAAACATCGCCAAAGGCACGGGAAGCCAGGGCAAAAATGAACTACTGGGATTTCATGCAGATAAAAAGCTTTTGCACAGCAAAAGAAACCGTCCACAAAACCAAAAGACAACCGACAGAATGGGAGAAAATATTTGCAAATGACATATCAGAATAAGGGCTAGTATCCAAAATCTATAAAGAACTTATCAAACTCAACACCCAAAGAACAAATAATCCAGTCAAGGAATGGGCAGAAGACATGAACAGACATTTCTCCAAAGAAGACATCCACATGGCCAACAGGCACATGAAAAAGTGCTCAACATCGCTCGGCATCAGGGAAATCCAAATCAAAACCTCAATGAGATACCACCTCACACCAGTCCGATTGGCTAAAATGAACAAGTCAGGGAACGGCAGATGTTGGCGGGGATGTGGAGAAAGGGGAACCCTCCTACACTGTTGGTGGGAATGCAAGCTGGTGCAACCCCTCTGGAAAACAGTATGGAGGTTCCTCAAACAGTTGAAATTAGAGCTACCGTTCGATCCAGCAATTGCACTACTGGGTATTTACCACAAGGATACAAATGTAGGGACCCGAAGGGGTACGTGTACCCCAATGTTTATAGCAGCAATGTCCACCATAGCCAAACTGTGGAAAGAGCCAAGATGCCCATCGACAGATGAATGGATAAAGAAGAGGTGGTAGAGATACACAATGGAATATTATGCAGCCATCAAAAGGAATGAGATCTTGCCATTTGCAACGACGTGGATGGAACTGGAGGGTGTTATGCTGAGTGAAATAAGTCAATCAGAGAAAGACATGTATCACATGACCTCACTGATATGAGGAATTCTTAATCTCAGGAGAGAAACGGAGTGTTACTGCAGTGGTTGGGGGTGGGAGGGATGGGGTGGCTGGGTGCTAGACATTGGGGAGGGTATGTGCTCCGGTGAGCGCTGTGAATTGTGCAAGACTGTTGAATCACAGTTCTGTACTTCTGAAACAAATAACGCACCATATTTTAAGAAAAAAGAAAAAGAAGAAGATAACAGGAGAGGAAGAAAAGGGGAGTATGTCAGAGGGGGAGACGAACCATGAGAGATGAAGGACTCTGAAAGACAAACTGAGGGTTCTAGAGGGGAGGGGGGTAGGGGGATGGGTGAGCCTGGTGATGGGTATGGAGGAGGGCACGTTCTGCATGGAGCACTGGGTGTTATGAACAAACAATGAATCATGGAACACTGCACCAAAAACTAATGATGTAATATATGGTGATTAACATAACTATAAAAAAATTAAAAAAATAATCATGAATGAAAGAGGAGAGATGACAACCAACACCAAAGAAATACAAACAATTATAAGAACGTATTATGAGCCACTCTATGCCAGCACATTAGATAATCTTGAAGAAATGGATGCATTCCCAGAAATGTATCAACTACCTAAGCTGAACCAGGAAGAAATAGAAAACCTGAAGAGACCTATAACCGCTAATGAGGAAATTGAAGCAGTCATCAAAAATCTCCCAACAAACAGGAGCCCAAGGCCAGATGGCTTCCCAGGGGAATTCTACCAACCATTTAAAGAAGTAGTACTACCTATTCTTCTGAAACTGTCCCAAAAAATAGAAATGGAAGGAAAGCATCCAAACTCGTCTTATGAGGCCATTACCTTGATCCCCAAACCGAACAAAGACCCCATCAAAAAGGAAAATTACAGGTCCATATCCCTGAGGAACATGGATGCGAAACTTCTCACCAAAACGCCAGCCAATAGGATCCAACAGTGCATTAAAAGGATCATTCACCACGACCAAGTGGGATTTACTCCTAGGCTGCAAGGTTGGTTCAACATCTGCAAATCAATCAATGTGATACAATACATTAATAAAAAAAAAAAAGAAAAAGAACCATATGATCCTGTAAATAGATGCAGAAAAAGCATTTGAAAAACTACAGCATCCTTTCTTGAACAAAACTCTTCAGAGTATAGGGAGAGAGGGTACATACCTCAATATCATAAAAGCCATCTATGAATAACCTACAGCCAATATCATTCTCAAGGGGGAAAGGCTGAGAGCCTTTCCCCTAAGGTCAGGAACGCGGCAGGGATGTCCACTCTCACCACTGCTATTCAACATAGTATTAGAAGTCCTAGCCACAGCAATTAGACAACCAAAAGAAACGAAAGGCATCCAAATCGGCAAAGAGGAAGTCAAACTCTCACTCTTTGCAGAGGATATGATACTGTACGTGGAAAACCCAAAAGACTCCACCCCAAAACTGCCAAAACTCATACAGGAATTCAGTCAAGTGGCAGGATATAAAATCAATGCACAGAAATCCGTGGCATTCCTATACACCAACAACAAGACAGAAGAGAGACAAATCAAGGAGTCGATCCCATTTACAATTGCACCCAAAGCCATTAGATACCTAGGAATAAATCTAACCAAAGAGGCAAAGGATCTGTACTCAGAAAACTATAAAATACCCATGAAAGCAATTGAAGAAGACACAAAGAAATGGAAAAACGTTCCATGCTCATGGATTGGGAGAATCAACATTGTGAAGATGTCAATGCTACCTAGAGCAATCTACACATTCAATGCAATCCCCATCAAAATACCATCCACTTTTTTCACAGACATGGAACAAATAATCCTAAAATTTGTATGGAACCAGAAGAGACCCAGAATAGCCAGAGGAATACTGAAAAAGAAAAGCAAAGCTGGCGGCATCGCAATTCCGGACTTCCAGCTCTATTACAAAGCTGTCATCATCAAGACAGTATGGTCCTGGCACAAAAACAGACACATTGATCAATGGAACAGAATCGAGAGCCCAGAAATGGACCCTCAACTCTATGGTCAACTCATCTTTGACAAAGCAGGAAAGAATGTCCAGTGGAAAAGAGACAGTCTCTTCAACAAATGGTGTTGGGAAAATTGGACAGCCACATGCAGAAGAATGAAACTGGACCATTTCCTTACACCACACACAAAAATCGACTCCAAATGGTTGAAAGACCTAAACGTGAGACAGGAGACCATCCAAATCCTAAAGGAGAACACAGGTAGCAACCTTTTCGACCTTAGCCGCAGCAACTTCTCCCTAGAAACATCGCCAAAGGCACGGGAAGCCAGGGCAAAAATGAACTACTGGGATTTCATGCAGATAAAAAGCTTTTGCACAGCAAAAGAAACGGTCCACAAAACCCAAAGACAACCGACAGAATGGGAGAAAATATTTGCAAATGACATATCAGAATAAGGGCTAGTATCCAAAATCTATAAAGAACTTATCAAACTCAACACCCAAAGAACAAATAATCCAGTCAAGGAATGGGCAGAAGACATGAACAGACATTTCTCCAAAGAAGACATCCACATGGCCAACAGGCACATGAAAAAGTGCTCAACATCGCTCGGCATCAGGGAAATCCAAATCAAAACCTCAATGAGATACCACCTCACACCAGTCCGATTGGCTAAAATGAACAAGTCAGGGAACGGCAGATGTTGGCGGGGATGTGGAGAAAGGGGAACCCTCCTACACTGTTGGTGGGAATGCAAGCTGGTGCAACCCCTCTGGAAAACAGTATGGAGGTTCCTCAAACAGTTGAAATTAGAGCTACCGTTCGATCCAGCAATTGCACTACTGGGTATTTACCACAAAGATACAAATGTAGGGACCCGAAGGGGTACGTGTACCCCAATGTTTATAGCAGCAATGTCCACCATAGCCAAACTGTGGAAAGAGCCAAGATGCCCATCGACAGATGAATGGATAAAGAAGAGGTGGTAGAGATACACAATGGAATATTATGCAGCCATCAAAAGGAATGAGATCTTGCCATTTGCAACGACGTGGATGGAACTGGAGGGTGTTATGCTGAGTGAAATAAGTCAATCAGAGAAAGACATGTATCACATGACCTCACTGATATGAGGAATTCTTAATCTCAGGAGAGAAACGGAGTGTTACTGCAGTGGTTGGGGGTGGGAGGGATGGGGTGGCTGGGTGCTAGACATTGGGGAGGGTATGTGCTCCGGTGAGCGCTGTGAATTGTGCAAGACTGTTGAATCACAGTTCTGTACTTCTGAAACAAATAACGCACCATATTTTAAGAAAAAAGAAAAAGAAGAAGATAACAGGAGAGGAAGAAAAGGGGAGTATGTCAGAGGGGGAGACGAACCATGAGAGATGAAGGACTCTGAAAGACAAACTGAGGGTTCTAGAGGGGAGGGGGGTAGGGGGATGGGTGAGCCTGGTGATGGGTATGGAGGAGGGCACGTTCTGCATGGAGCACTGGGTGTTATGAACAAACAATGAATCATGGAACACTGCACCAAAAACTAATGATGTAATATATGGTGATTAACATAACTATAAAAAAATTAAAAAAATAATCATGAATGAAAGAGGAGAGATGACAACCAACACCAAAGAAATACAAACAATTATAAGAACGTATTATGAGCCACTCTATGCCAGCACATTAGATAATCTTGAAGAAATGGATGCATTCCCAGAAATGTATCAACTACCTAAGCTGAACCAGGAAGAAATAGAAAACCTGAAGAGACCTATAACCGCTAATGAGGAAATTGAAGCAGTCATCAAAAATCTCCCAACAAACAGGAGCCCAAGGCCAGATGGCTTCCCAGGGGAATTCTACCAACCATTTAAAGAAGTAGTACTACCTATTCTTCTGAAACTGTCCCAAAAAATAGAAATGGAAGGAAAGCATCCAAACTCGTCTTATGAGGCCATTACCTTGATCCCCAAACCGAACAAAGACCCCATCAAAAAGGAAAATTACAGGTCCATATCCCTGAGGAACATGGATGCGAAACTTCTCACCAAAACGCCAGCCAATAGGATCCAACAGTGCATTAAAAGGATCATTCACCACGACCAAGTGGGATTTACTCCTAGGCTGCAAGGTTGGTTCAACATCTGCAAATCAATCAATGTGATACAATACATTAATAAAAAAAAAAAGAAAAAGAACCATATGATCCTGTAAATAGATGCAGAAAAAGCATTTGACAAACTACAGCATCCTTTCTTGAACAAAACTCTTCAGAGTATAGGGAGAGAGGGTACATACCTCAATATCATAAAAGCCATCTATGAATAACCTACAGCCAATATCATTCTCAAGGGGGAAAGGCTGAGAGCTTTTCCCCTAAGGTCAGGAACGCGGCATGGATGTCCACTCTCACCACTGCTATTCAACATAGTATTAGAAGTCCTAGCCACAGCAATTAGACAACCAAAAGAAACGAAAGGCATCCAAATCGGCAAAGAGGAAGTCAAACTCTCACTCTTTGCAGAGGATATGATACTGTACGTGGAAAACCCAAAAGACTCCACCCCAAAACTGCCAAAACTCATACAGGAATTCAGTCAAGTGGCAGGATATAAAATCAATGCACAGAAATCCGTGGCATTCCTATACACCAACAACAAGACAGAAGAGAGACAAATCAAGGAGTCGATCCCATTTACAATTGCACCCAAAACCATTAGATACCTAGGAATAAATCTAACCATAGAGGCAAAGGATCTGTACTCAGAAAACTATAAAATACCCATGAAAGCAATTGAAGAAGACACAAAGAAATGGAAAAACGTTCCATGCTCATGGATTGGGAGAATCAACATTGTGAAGATGTCAATGCTACCTAGAGCAAACTACACATTCAATGCAATCCCCATCAAAATACCATCCACTTTTTTCACAGACATGGAACAAATAATCCTAAAATTTGTATGGAACCAGAAGAGACCCAGAATAGCCAGAGGAATACTGAAAAAGAAAAGCAAAGCTGGCGGCATCGCAATTCCGGACTTCCAGCTCTATTACAAAGCTGTCATCATCAAGACAGTATGGTCCTGGCACAAAAACAGACACATTGATCAATGGAACAGAATCGAGAGCCCAGAAATGGACCCTCAACTCTATGGTCAACTCATCTTTGACAAAGCAGGAAAGAATGTCCAGTGGAAACGAGACAGTCTCTTCAACAAATGGTGTTGGGAAAATTGGACAGCCACATGCAGAAGAATGAAACTGGACCATTTCCTTACACCACACACAAAAATCGACTCCAAATGGTTGAAAGACCTAAACGTGAGACAGGAGACCATCCAAATCCTAAAGGAGAACACAGGTAGCAACCTTTTCGACCTTAGCCGCAGCAACTTCTTCCTAGAAACATCGCCAAAGGCACGGGAAGCCAGGGCAAAATTGAACTACTGGGATTTCATGCAGATAAAAAGCTTTTGCACAGCAAAACAAACCGTCCACAAAACCAAAAGACAACCGACAGAATGGGAGAAAATATTTGCAAATGACATATCAGAATAAGGGCTAGTATCCAAAATCTATAAAGAACTTATCAAACTCAACACCCAAAGAACAAATAATCCAGTCAAGGAATGGGCAGAAGACATGAACAGACATTTCTCCAAAGAAGACATCCACATGGCCAACAGGCACATGAAAAAGTGCTCAACATCGCTCGGCATCAGGGAAATCCAATTCAAAACCTCAATGAGATACCACCTCACACCAGTCCGATTGGCTAAAATGAACAAGTCAGGGAACGGCAGATGTTGGCGGGGATGTGGAGAAAGGGGAACCCTCCTACACTGTTGGTGGGAATGCAAGCTGGTGCAACCCCTCTGGAAAACAGTATGGAGGTTCCTCAAACAGTTGAAATTAGAGCTACCGTTCGATCCAGCAATTGCACTACTGGGTATTTACCACAAGGATACAAATGTAGGGACCCGAAGGGGTACGTGTACCCCAATGTTTATAGCAGCAATGTCCACCATAGCCAAACTGTGGAAAGAGCCAAGATGCCCATCGACAGATGAATGGATAAAGAAGAGGTGGTAGAGATACACAATGGAATATTATGCAGCCATCAAAAGGAATGAGATCTTGCCATTTGCAACGACGTGGATGGAACTGGAGGGTGTTATGCTGAGTGAAATAAGTCAATCAGAGAAAGACATGTATCACATGACCTCACTGATATGAGGAATTCTTAATCTCAGGAGAGAAACGGAGTGTTACTGCAGTGGTTGGGGGTGGGAGGGATGGGGTGGCTGGGTGCTAGACATTGGGGAGGGTATGTGCTCCGGTGAGCGCTGTGAATTGTGCAAGACTGTTGAATCACAGTTCTGTACTTCTGAAACAAATAACGCACCATATTTTAAGAAAAAAGAAAAAGAAGAAGATAACAGGAGAGGAAGAAAAGGGGAGTATGTCAGAGGGGGAGACGAACCATGAGAGATGAAGGACTCTGAAAGACAAACTGAGGGTTCTAGAGGGGAGGGGGGTAGGGGGATGGGTGAGCCTGGTGATGGGTATGGAGGAGGGCACGTTCTGCATGGAGCACTGGGTGTTATGAACAAACAATGAATCATGGAACACTGCACCAAAAACTAATGATGTAATATATGGTGATTAACATAACTATAAAAAAATTAAAAAAATAATCATGAATGAAAGAGGAGAGATGACAACCAACACCAAAGAAATACAAACAATTATAAGAACGTATTATGAGCCACTCTATGCCAGCACATTAGATAATCTTGAAGAAATGGATGCATTCCCAGAAATGTATCAACTACCTAAGCTGAACCAGGAAGAAATAGAAAACCTGAAGAGACCTATAACCGCTAATGAGGAAATTGAAGCAGTCATCAAAAATCTCCCAACAAACAGGAGCCCAAGGCCAGATGGCTTCCCAGGGGAATTCTACCAACCATTTAAAGAAGTAGTACTACCTATTCTTCTGAAACTGTCCCAAAAAATAGAAATGGAAGGAAAGCATCCAAACTCGTCTTATGAGGCCATTACCTTGATCCCCAAACCGAACAAAGACCCCATCAAAAAGGAAAATTACAGGTCAATATCCCTGAGGAACATGGATGCGAAACTTCTCACCAAAACGCCAGCCAATAGGATCCAACAGTGCATTAAAAGGATCATTCCCCACGACCAAGTGGGATTTACTCCTAGGCTGCAAGGTTGGTTCAACATCTGCAAATCAATCAATGTGATACAATACATTAATAAAAAAAAAAAGAAAAAGAACCATATGATCCTGTAAATAGACGCAGAAAAAGCATTTGACAAAGTACAGCATCCTTTCTTGAACAAAACTCTTCAGAGTATAGGGAGAGAGGGTACATACCTCAATATCATAAAAGCCATCTATGAATAACCTACAGCCAATATCATTCTCAAGGGGGAAAGGCTGAGAGCTTTTCCCCTAAGGTCAGGAACGCGGCAGGGATGTCCACTCTCACCACTGCTATTCAACATAGTATTAGAAGTCCTAGCCACAGCAATTAGACAACCAAAAGAAACGAAAGGCATCCAAATCGGCAAAGAGGAAGTCAAACTCTCACTCTTTGCAGAGGATATGATACTGTACGTGGGAAACCCAAAAGACTCCACCCCAAAACTGCTAGAACTCATACAGGAATTCAGTCAAGTGGCAGGATATAAAATCAATGCACAGAAATCCGTGGCATTCCTATACACCAACAACAAGACAGAAGAGAGACAAATCAAGGAGTCGATCCCATTTACAATTGCACCCAAAACCATTAGATACCTAGGAATAAATCTAACCAAAGAGGCAAAGGATCTGTACTCAGAAAACTATAAAATACCCATGAAAGCAATTGAAGAAGACACAAAGAAATGGAAAAACGTTCCATGCTCATGGATTGGGAGAATCAACATTGTGAAGATGTCAATGCTACCTAGAGCAATCTACACATTCAATGCAATCCCCATCAAAATACCATCCACTTTTTTCACAGACATGGAACAAATAATCCTAAAATTTGTATGGAACCAGAAGAGACCCAGAATAGCCAGAGGAATACTGAAAAAGAAAAGCAAAGCTGGCGGCATCGCAATTCCGGACTTCCAGCTCTATTACAAAGCTGTCATCATCAAGACAGTATGGTCCTGACACAAAAACAGACACATTGATCAATGGAACAGAATCGAGAGCCCAGAAATGGACCCTCAAATCTATGGTCAACTCATCTTTGACAAAGCAGGAAAGAATGTCCAGTGGAAACGAGACAGTCTCTTCAACAAATGGTGTTGGGAAAATTGGACAGCCACATGCAGAAGAATGAAACTGGACCATTTCCTTACACCACACACAAAAATCGACTCCAAATGGTTGAAAGACCTAAACGTGAGACAGGAGACCATCCAAATCCTAAAGGAGAACACAGGTAGCAACCTTTTCGACCTTAGCCGCAGCAACTTCTCCCTAGAAACATCGCCAAAGGCACGGGAAGCCAGGGCAAAAATGAACTACTGGGATTTCATGCAGATAAAAAGCTTTTGCACAGCAAAAGAAACGGTCCACAAAACCCAAAGACAACCGACAGAATGGGAGAAAATATTTGCAAATGACATATCAGAATAAGGGCTAGTATCCAAAATCTATAAAGAACTTATCAAACTCAACACCCAAAGAACAAATAATCCAGTCAAGGAATGGGCAGAAGACATGAACAGACATTTCTCCAAAGAAGACATCCACATGGCCAACAGGCACATGAAAAAGTGCTCAACATCGCTCGGCATCAGGGAAATCCAAATCAAAACCTCAATGAGATACCACCTCACACCAGTCCGATTGGCTAAAATGAACAAGTCAGGGAACGGCAGATGTTGGCGGGGATGTGGAGAAAGGGGAACCCTCCTACACTGTTGGTGGGAATGCAAGCTGGTGCAACCCCTCTGGAAAACAGTATGGAGGTTCCTCAAACAGTTGAAATTAGAGCTACCGTTCGATCCAGCAATTGCACTACTGGGTATTTACCACAAAGATACAAATGTAGGGACCCGAAGGGGTACGTGTACCCCAATGTTTATAGCAGCAATGTCCACCATAGCCAAACTGTGGAAAGAGCCAAGATGCCCATCGACAGATGAATGGATAAAGAAGAGGTGGTAGAGATACACAATGGAATATTATGCAGCCATCAAAAGGAATGAGATCTTGCCATTTGCAACGACGTGGATGGAACTGGAGGGTGTTATGCTGAGTGAAATAAGTCAATCAGAGAAAGACATGTATCACATGACCTCACTGATATGAGGAATTCTTAATCTCAGGAGAGAAACGGAGTGTTACTGCAGTGGTTGGGGGTGGGAGGGATGGGGTGGCTGGGTGCTAGACATTGGGGAGGGTATGTGCTCCGGTGAGCGCTGTGAATTGTGCAAGACTGTTGAATCACAGTTCTGTACTTCTGAAACAAATAACGCACCATATTTTAAGAAAAAAGAAAAAGAAGAAGATAACAGGAGAGGAAGAAAAGGGGAGTATGTCAGAGGGGGAGACGAACCATGAGAGATGAAGGACTCTGAAAGACAAACTGAGGGTTCTAGAGGGGAGGGGGGTAGGGGGATGGGTGAGCCTGGTGATGGGTATGGAGGAGGGCACGTTCTGCATGGAGCACTGGGTGTTATGAACAAACAATGAATCATGGAACACTGCACCAAAAACTAATGATGTAATATATGGTGATTAACATAACTATAAAAAAATTAAAAAAATAATCATGAATGAAAGAGGAGAGATGACAACCAACACCAAAGAAATACAAACAATTATAAGAACGTATTATGAGCCACTCTATGCCAGCACATTAGATAATCTTGAAGAAATGGATGCATTCCCAGAAATGTATCAACTACCTAAGCTGAACCAGGAAGAAATAGAAAACCTGAAGAGACCTATAACCGCTAATGAGGAAATTGAAGCAGTCATCAAAAATCTCCCAACAAACAGGAGCCCAAGGCCAGATGGCTTCCCAGGGGAATTCTACCAACCATTTAAAGAAGTAGTACTACCTATTCTTCTGAAACTGTCCCAAAAAATAGAAATGGAAGGAAAGCATCCAAACTCGTCTTATGAGGCCATTACCTTGATCCCCAAACCGAACAAAGACCCCATCAAAAAGGAAAATTACCGGTCCATATCCCTGAGGAACATGGATGCGAAACTTCTCACCAAAACGCCAGCCAATAGGATCCAACAGTGCATTAAAAGGATCATTCACCACGACCAAGTGGGATTTACTCCTAGGCTGCAAGGTTGGTTCAACATCTGCAAATCAATCAATGTGATACAATACATTAATAAAAAAAAAAAGAAAAAGAACCATATGATCCTGTAAATAGATGCAAAAAAAGCATTTGACAAACTACAGCATCCTTTCTTGAACAAAACTCTTCAGAGTATAGGGAGAGAGGGTACATACCTCAATATCATAAAAGCCATCTATGAATAACCTACAGCCAATATCATTCTCAAGGGGGAAAGGCTGAGAGCCTTTCCCCTAAGGTCAGGAACGCGGCAGGGATGTCCACTCTCACCACTGCTATTCAACATAGTATTAGAAGTCCTAGCCACAGCAATTAGACAACCAAAAGAAACGAAAGGCATCCAAATCGGCAAAGAGGAAGTCAAACTCTCACTCTTTGCAGAGGATATGATACTGTACGTGGAAAACCCAAAAGACTCCACCCCAAAACTGCCAAAACTCATACAGGAATTCAGTCAAGTGGCAGGATATAAAATCAATGCACAGAAATCCGTGGCATTCCTATACACCAACAACAAGACAGAAGAGAGACAAATCAAGGAGTCGATCCCATTTACAATTGCACCCAAAGCCATTAGATACCTAGGAATAAATCTAACCAAAGAGGCAAAGGATCTGTACTCAGAAAACTATAAAATACCCATGAAAGCAATTGAAGAAGACACAAAGAAATGGAAAAACGTTCCATGCTCATGGATTGGGAGAATCAACATTGTGAAGATGTCAATGCTACCTAGAGCAATCTACACATTCAATGCAATCCCCATCAAAATACCATCCACTTTTTTCACAGACATGGAACAAATAATCCTAAAATTTGTATGGAACCAGAAGAGACCCAGAATAGCCAGAGGAATACTGAAAAAGAAAAGCAAAGCTGGCGGCATCGCAATTCCGGACTTCCAGCTCTATTACAAAGCTGTCATCATCAAGACAGTATGGTCCTGACACAAAAACAGACACATTGATCAATGGAACAGAATCGAGAGCCCAGAAATGGACCCTCAACTCTATGGTCAACTCATCTTTGACAAAGCAGGAAAGAATGTCCAGTGGAAACGAGACAGTCTCTTCAACAAATGGTGTTGGGAAAATTGGACAGCCACATGCAGAAGAATGAAACTGGACCATTTCCTTACACCACACACAAAAATCGACTCCAAATGGTTGAAAGACCTAAACGTGAGACAGGAGACCATCCAAATCCTAAAGGAGAACACAGGTAGCAACCTTTTCGACCTTAGCCGCAGCAACTTCTCCCTAGAAACATCGCCAAAGGCACGGGAAGCCAGGGCAAAAATGAACTACTGGGATTTCATGCAGATAAAAAGCTTTTGCACAGCAAAAGAAACGGTCCACAAAACCCAAAGACAACCGACAGAATGGGAGAAAATATTTGCAAATGACATATCAGAATAAGGGCTAGTATCCAAAATCTATAAAGAACTTATCAAACTCAACACCCAAAGAACAAATAATCCAGTCAAGGAATGGGCAGAAGACATGAACAGACATTTCTCCAAAGAAGACATCCACATGGCCAACAGGCACATGAAAAAGTGCTCAACATCGCTCGGCATCAGGGAAATCCAAATCAAAACCTCAATGAGATACCACCTCACACCAGTCCGATTGGCTAAAATGAACAAGTCAGGGAACGGCAGATGTTGGCGGGGATGTGGAGAAAGGGGAACCCTCCTACACTGTTGGTGGGAATGCAAGCTGGTGCAACCCCTCTGGAAAACAGTATGGAGGTTCCTCAAACAGTTGAAATTAGAGCTACCGTTCGATCCAGCAATTGCACTACTGGGTATTTACCACAAAGATACAAATGTAGGGACCCGAAGGGGTACGTGTACCCCAATGTTTATAGCAGCAATGTCCACCATAGCCAAACTGTGGAAAGAGCCAAGATGCCCATCGACAGATGAATGGATAAAGAAGAGGTGGTAGAGATACACAATGGAATATTATGCAGCCATCAAAAGGAATGAGATCTTGCCATTTGCAACGACGTGGATGGAACTGGAGGGTGTTATGCTGAGTGAAATAAGTCAATCAGAGAAAGACATGTATCACATGACCTCACTGATATGAGGAATTCTTAATCTCAGGAGAGAAACGGAGTGTTACTGCAGTGGTTGGGGGTGGGAGGGATGGGGTGGCTGGGTGCTAGACATTGGGGAGGGTATGTGCTCCGGTGAGCGCTGTGAATTGTGCAAGACTGTTGAATCACAGTTCTGTACTTCTGAAACAAATAACGCACCATATTTTAAGAAAAAAGAAAAAGAAGAAGATAACAGGAGAGGAAGAAAAGGGGAGTATGTCAGAGGGGGAGACGAACCATGAGAGATGAAGGACTCTGAAAGACAAACTGAGGGTTCTAGAGGGGAGGGGGGTAGGGGGATGGGTGAGCCTGGTGATGGGTATGGAGGAGGGCACGTTCTGCATGGAGCACTGGGTGTTATGAACAAACAATGAATCATGGAACACTGCACCAAAAACTAATGATGTAATATATGGTGATTAACATAACTATAAAAAAATTAAAAAAATAATCATGAATGAAAGAGGAGAGATGACAACCAACACCAAAGAAATACAAACAATTATAAGAACGTATTATGAGCCACTCTATGCCAGCACATTAGATAATCTTGAAGAAATGGATGCATTCCCAGAAATGTATCAACTACCTAAGCTGAACCAGGAAGAAATAGAAAACCTGAAGAGACCTATAACCGCTAATGAGGAAATTGAAGCAGTCATCAAAAATCTCCCAACAAACAGGAGCCCAAGGCCAGATGGCTTCCCAGGGGAATTCTACCAACCATTTAAAGAAGTAGTACTACCTATTCTTCTGAAACTGTCCCAAAAAATAGAAATGGAAGGAAAGCATCCAAACTCGTCTTATGAGGCCATTACCTTGATCCCCAAACCGAACAAAGACCCCATCAAAAAGGAAAATTACCGGTCCATATCCCTGAGGAACATGGATGCGAAACTTCTCAGCAAAACGCCAGCCAATAGGATCCAACAGTGCATTAAAAGGATCATTCACCACGACCAAGTGGGATTTACTCCTAGGCTGCAAGGTTGGTTCAACATCTGCAAATCAATCAATGTGATACAATACATTAATAAAAAAAAAAAGAAAAAGAACCATATGATCCTGTAAATAGATGCAAAAAAAGCATTTGACAAACTACAGCATCCTTTCTTGAACAAAACTCTTCAGAGTATAGGGAGAGAGGGTACATACCTCAATATCATAAAAGCCATCTATGAATAACCTACAGCCAATATCATTCTCAAGGGGGAAAGGCTGAGAGCCTTTCCCCTAAGGTCAGGAACGCGGCAGGGATGTCCACTCTCACCACTGCTATTCAACATAGTATTAGAAGTCCTAGCCACAGCAATTAGACAACCAAAAGAAACGAAAGGCATCCAAATCGGCAAAGAGGAAGTCAAACTCTCACTCTTTGCAGAGGATATGATACTGTACGTGGAAAACCCAAAAGACTCCACCCCAAAACTGCCAAAACTCATACAGGAATTCAGTCAAGTGGCAGGATATAAAATCAATGCACAGAAATCCGTGGCATTCCTATACACCAACAACAAGACAGAAGAGAGACAAATCAAGGAGTCGATCCCATTTACAATTGCACCCAAAGCCATTAGATACCTAGGAATAAATCTAACCAAAGAGGCAAAGGATCTGTACTCAGAAAACTATAAAATACCCATGAAAGCAATTGAAGAAGACACAAAGAAATGGAAAAACGTTCCATGCTCATGGATTGGGAGAATCAACATTGTGAAGATGTCAATGCTACCTAGAGCAATCTACACATTCAATGCAATCCCCATCAAAATACCATCCACTTTTTTCACAGACATGGAACAAATAATCCTAAAATTTGTATGGAACCAGAAGAGACCCAGAATAGCCAGAGGAATACTGAAAAAGAAAAGCAAAGCTGGCGGCATCGCAATTCCGGACTTCCAGCTCTATTACAAAGCTGTCATCATCAAGACAGTATGGTCCTGGCACAAAAACAGACACATTGATCAATGGAACAGAATCGAGAGCCCAGAAATGGACCCTCAACTCTATGGTCAACTCATCTTTGACAAAGCAGGAAAGAATGTCCAGTGGAAAAGAGACAGTCTCTTCAACAAATGGTGTTGGGAAAATTGGACAGCCACATGCAGAAGAATGAAACTGGACCATTTCCTTACACCACACACAAAAATCGACTCCAAATGGTTGAAAGACCTAAACGTGAGACAGGAGACCATCCAAATCCTAAAGGAGAACACAGGTAGCAACCTTTTCGACCTTAGCCGCAGCAACTTCTCCCTAGAAACATCGCCAAAGGCACGGGAAGCCAGGGCAAAAATGAACTACTGGGATTTCATGCAGATAAAAAGCTTTTGCACAGCAAAAGAAACGGTCCACAAAACCCAAAGACAACCGACAGAATGGGAGAAAATATTTGCAAATGACATATCAGAATAAGGGCTAGTATCCAAAATCTATAAAGAACTTATCAAACTCAAAACCCAAAGAACAAATAATCCAGTCAAGGAATGGGCAGAAGACATGAACAGACATTTCTCCAAAGAAGACATCCACATGGCCAACAGGCACATGAAAAAGTGCTCAACATCGCTCGGCATCAGGGAAATCCAAATCAAAACCTCAATGAGATACCACCTCACACCAGTCCGATTGGCTAAAATGAACAAGTCAGGGAACGGCAGATGTTGGCGGGGATGTGGAGAAAGGGAACCCTCCTACACTGTTGGTGGGAATGCAAGCTGGTGCAACCCCTCTGGAAAACAGTATGGAGGTTCCTCAAACAGTTGAAATTAGAGCTACCGTTCGATCCAGCAATTGCACTACTGGGTATTTACCACAAAGATACAAATGTAGGGACCCGAAGGGGTACGTGTACCCCAATGTTTATAGCAGCAATGTCCACCATAGCCAAACTGTGGAAAGAGCCAAGATGCCCATCGACAGATGAATGGATAAAGAAGAGGTGGTAGAGATACACAATGGAATATTATGCAGCCATCAAAAGGAATGAGATCTTGCCATTTGCAACGACGTGGATGGAACTGGAGGGTGTTATGCTGAGTGAAATAAGTCAATCAGAGAAAGACATGTATCACATGACCTCACTGATATGAGGAATTCTTAATCTCAGGAGAGAAACGGAGTGTTACTGCAGTGGTTGGGGGTGGGAGGGATGGGGTGGCTGGGTGCTAGACATTGGGGAGGGTATGTGCTACGGTGAGCGCTGTGAATTGTGCAAGACTGTTGAATCACAGTTCTGTACTTCTGAAACAAATAACGCACCATATTTTAAGAAAAAAGAAAAAGAAGAAGATAACAGGAGAGGAAGAAAAGGGGAGTATGTCAGAGGGGGAGACGAACCATGAGAGATGAAGGACTCTGAAAGACAAACTGAGGGTTCTAGAGGGGAGGGGGGGAGGGGGATGGGTGAGCCTGGTGATGGGTATGGAGGAGGGCACGTTCTGCATGGAGCACTGGGTGTTATGAACAAACAATGAATCATGGAACACTGCACCAAAAACTAATGATGTAATATATGGTGATTAACATAACTATAAAAAAATTAAAAAAATAATCATGAATGAAAGAGGAGAGATGACAACCAACACCAAAGAAATACAAACAATTATAAGAACGTATTATGAGCCACTCTATGCCAGCACATTAGATAATCTTGAAGAAATGGATGCATTCCCAGAAATGTATCAACTACCTAAGCTGAACCAGGAAGAAATAGAAAACCTGAAGAGACCTATAACCGCTAATGAGGAAATTGAAGCAGTCATCAAAAATCTCCCAACAAACAGGAGCCCAAGGCCAGATGGCTTCCCAGGGGAATTCTACCAACCATTTAAAGAAGTAGTACTACCTATTCTTCTGAAACTGTCCCAAAAAATAGAAATGGAAGGAAAGCATCCAAACTCGTCTTATGAGGCCATTACCTTGATCCCCAAACCGAACAAAGACCCCATCAAAAAGGAAAATTACCGGTCCATATCCCTGAGGAACATGGATGCGAAACTTCTCACCAAAACGCCAGCCAATAGGATCCAACAGTGCATTAAAAGGATCATTCACCACGACCAAGTGGGATTTACTCCTAGGCTGCAAGGTTGGTTCAACATCTGCAAATCAATCAATGTGATACAATACATTAATAAAAAAAAAAAGAAAAAGAACCATATGATCCTGTAAATAGATGCAGAAAAAGCATTTGACATACTACAGCATCCTTTCTTGAACAAAACTCTTCAGAGTATAGGGAGAGAGGGTACATACCTCAATATCATAAAAGCCATCTATGAATAACCTACAGCCAATATCATTCTCAAGGGGGAAAGGCTGAGAGCCTTTCCCCTAAGGTCAGGAACGCGGCAGGGATGTCCACTCTCACCACTGCTATTCAACATAGTATTAGAAGTCCTAGCCACAGCAATTAGACAACCAAAAGAAACGAAAGGCATCCAAATCGGCAAAGAGGAAGTCAAACTCTCACTCTTTGCAGAGGATATGATACTGTACGTGGAAAACCCAAAAGACTCCACCCCAAAACTGCCAAAACTCATACAGGAATTCAGTCAAGTGGCAGGATATAAAATCAATGCACAGAAATCCGTGGCATTCCTATACACCAACAACAAGACAGAAGAGAGACAAATCAAGGAGTCGATCCCATTTACAATTGCACCCAAAGCCATTAGATACCTAGGAATAAATCTAACCAAAGAGGCAAAGGATCTGTACTCAGAAAACTATAAAATACCCATGAAAGCAATTGAAGAAGACACAAAGAAATGGAAAAACGTTCCATGCTCATGGATTGGGAGAATCAACATTGTGAAGATGTCAATGCTACCTAGAGCAATCTACACATTCAATGCAATCCCCATCAAAATACCATCCACTTTTTTCACAGACATGGAACAAATAATCCTAAAATTTGTATGGAACCAGAAGAGACCCAGAATAGCCAGAGGAATACTGAAAAAGAAAAGCAAAGCTGGCGGCATCGCAATTCCGGACTTCCAGCTCTATTACAAAGCTGTCATCATCAAGACAGTATGGTCCTGGCACAAAAACAGACACATTGATCAATGGAACAGAATCGAGAGCCCAGAAATGGACCCTCAACTCTATGGTCAACTCATCTTTGACAAAGCAGGAAAGAATGTCCAGTGGAAACGAGACAGTCTCTTCAACAAATGGTGTTGGGAAAATTGGACAGCCACATGCAGAAGAATGAAACTGGACCATTTCCTTACACCACACACAAAAATCGACTCCAAATGGTTGAAAGACCTAAACGTGAGACAGGAGACCATCCAAATCCTAAAGGAGAACACAGGTAGCAACCTTTTCGACCTTAGCCGCAGCAACTTCTCCCCAGAAACATCGCCAAAGGCACGGGAAGCCAGGGCAAAAATGAACTACTGGGATTTCATGCAGATAAAAAGCTTTTGCACAGCAAAAGAAACGGTCCACAAAACCCAAAGACAACCGACAGAATGGGAGAAAATATTTGCAAATGACATATCAGAATAAGGGCTAGTATCCAAAATCTATAAAGAACTTATCAAACTCAACACCCAAAGAACAAATAATCCAGTCAAGGAATGGGCAGAAGACATGAACAGACATTTCTCCAAAGAAGACATCCACATGGCCAACAGGCACATGAAAAAGTGCTCAACATCGCTCGGCATCAGGGAAATCCAAATCAAAACCTCAATGAGATACCACCTCACACCAGTCCGATTGGCTAAAATGAACAAGTCAGGGAACGGCAGATGTTGGCGGGGATGTGGAGAAAGGGGAACCCTCCTACACTGTTGGTGGGAATGCAAGCTGGTGCAACCCCTCTGGAAAACAGTATGGAGGTTCCTCAAACAGTTGAAATTAGAGCTACCGTTCGATCCAGCAATTGCACTACTGGGTATTTACCACAAAGATACAAATGTAGGGACCCGAAGGGGTACGTGTACCCCAATGTTTATAGCAGCAATGTCCACCATAGCCAAACTGTGGAAAGAGCCAAGATGCCCATCGACAGATGAATGGATAAAGAAGAGGTGGTAGAGATACACAATGGAATATTATGCAGCCATCAAAAGGAATGAGATCTTGCCATTTGCAACGACGTGGATGGAACTGGAGGGTGTTATGCTGAGTGAAATAAGTCAATCAGAGAAAGACATGTATCACATGACCTCACTGATATGAGGAATTCTTAATCTCAGGAGAGAAACGGAGTGTTACTGCAGTGGTTGGGGGTGGGAGGGATGGGGTGGCTGGGTGCTAGACATTGGGGAGGGTATGTGCTACGGTGAGCGCTGTGAATTGTGCAAGACTGTTGAATCACAGTTCTGTACTTCTGAAACAAATAACGCACCATATTTTAAGAAAAAAGAAAAAGAAGAAGATAACAGGAGAGGAAGAAAAGGGGAGTATGTCAGAGGGGGAGACGAACCATGAGAGATGAAGGACTCTGAAAGACAAACTGAGGGTTCTAGAGGGGAGGGGGGTAGGGGGATGGGTGAGCCTGGTGATGGGTATGGAGGAGGGCACGTTCTGCATGGAGCACTGGGTGTTATGAACAAACAATGAATCATGGAACACTGCACCAAAAACTAATGATGTAATATATGGTGATTAACATAACTATAAAAAAATTAAAAAAATAATCATGAATGAAAGAGGAGAGATGACAACCAACACCAAAGAAATACAAACAATTATAAGAACGTATTATGAGCCACTCTATGCCAGCACATTAGATAATCTTGAAGAAATGGATGCATTCCCAGAAATGTATCAACTACCTAAGCTGAACCAGGAAGAAATAGAAAACCTGAAGAGACCTATAACCGCTAATGAGGAAATTGAAGCAGTCATCAAAAATCTCCCAACAAACAGGAGCCCAAGGCCAGATGGCTTCCCAGGGGAATTCTACCAACCATTTAAAGAAGTAGTACTACCTATTCTTCTGAAACTGTCCCAAAAAATAGAAATGGAAGGAAAGCATCCAAACTCGTCTTATGAGGCCATTACCTTGATCCCCAAACCGAACAAAGACCCCATCAAAAAGGAAAATTACAGGTCCATATCCCTGAGGAACATGGATGCGAAACTTCTCACCAAAACGCCAGCCAATAGGATCCAACAGTGCATTAAAAGGATCATTCACCACGACCAAGTGGGATTTACTCCTAGGCTGCAAGGTTGGTTCAACATCTGCAAATCAATCAATGTGATACAATACATTAATAAAAAAAAAAAGAAAAAGAACCATATGATCCTGTAAATAGATGCAGAAAAAGCATTTGACAAACTACAGCATCCTTTCTTGAACAAAACTCTTCAGAGTATAGGGATAGAGGGTACATACCTCAATATCATAAAAGCCATCTATGAATAACCTACAGCCAATATCATTCTCAAGGGGGAAAGGCTGAGAGCTTTTCCCCTAAGGTCAGGAACGCGGCATGGATGTCCACTCTCACCACTGCTATTCAACATAGTATTAGAAGTCCTAGCCACAGCAATTAGACAACCAAAAGAAACGAAAGGCATCCAAATCGGCAAAGAGGAAGTCAAACTCTCACTCTTTGCAGAGGATATGATACTGTACGTGGAAAACCCAAAAGACTCCACCCCAAAACTGCCAAAACTCATACAGGAATTCAGTCAAGTGGCAGGATATAAAATCAATGCACAGAAATCCGTGGCATTCCTATACACCAACAACAAGACAGAAGAGAGACAAATCAAGGAGTCGATCCCATTTACAATTGCACCCAAAACCATTAGATACCTAGGAATAAATCTAACCATAGAGGCAAAGGATCTGTACTCAGAAAACTATAAAATACCCATGAAAGCAATTGAAGAAGACACAAAGAAATGGAAAAACGTTCCATGCTCATGGATTGGGAGAATCAACATTGTGAAGATGTCAATGCTACCTAGAGCAAACTACACATTCAATGCAATCCCCATCAAAATACCATCCACTTTTTTCACAGACATGGAACAAATAATCCTAAAATTTGTATGGAACCAGAAGAGACCCAGAATAGCCAGAGGAATACTGAAAAAGAAAAGCAAAGCTGGCGGCATCGCAATTCCGGACTTCCAGCTCTATTACAAAGCTGTCATCATCAAGACAGTATGGTCCTGGCACAAAAACAGACACATTGATCAATGGAACAGAATCGAGAGCCCAGAAATGGACCCTCAACTCTATGGTCAACTCATCTTTGACAAAGCAGGAAAGAATGTCCAGTGGAAACGAGACAGTCTCTTCAACAAATGGTGTTGGGAAAATTGGACAGCCACATGCAGAAGAATGAAACTGGACCATTTCCTTACACCACACACAAAAATCGACTCCAAATGGTTGAAAGACCTAAACGTGAGACAGGAGACCATCCAAATCCTAAAGGAGAACACAGGTAGCAACCTTTTCGACCTTAGCCGCAGCAACTTCTTCCTAGAAACATCGCCAAAGGCACGGGAAGCCAGGGCAAAAATGAACTACTGGGATTTCATGCAGATAAAAAGCTTTTGCACAGCAAAAGAAACCGTCCACAAAACCAAAAGACAACCGACAGAATGGGAGAAAATATTTGCAAATGACATATCAGAATAAGGGCTAGTATCCAAAATCTATAAAGAACTTATCAAACTCAACACCCAAAGAACAAATAATCCAGTCAAGGAATGGGCAGAAGACATGAACAGACATTTCTCCAAAGAAGACATCCACATGGCCAACAGGCACATGAAAAAGTGCTCAACATCGCTCGGCATCAGGGAAATCCAAATCAAAACCTCAATGAGATACCACCTCACACCAGTCCGATTGGCTAAAATGAACAAGTCAGGGAACGGCAGATGTTGGCGGGGATGTGGAGAAAGGGGAACCCTCCTACACTGTTGGTGGGAATGCAAGCTGGTGCAACCCCTCTGGAAAACAGTATGCAGGTTCCTCAAACAGTTGAAATTAGAGCTACCGTTCGATCCAGCAATTGCACTACTGGGTATTTACAACAAGGATACAAATGTAGGGATCCGAAGGGGTACGTGTACCCCAATGTTTATAGCAGCAATGTCCACCATAGCCAAACTGTGGAAAGAGCCAAGATGCCCATCGACAGATGAATGGATAAAGAAGAGGTGGTAGAGATACACAATGGAATATTATGCAGCCATCAAAAGGAATGAGATCTTGCCATTTGCAACGACGTGGATGGAACTGGAGGGTGTTATGCTGAGTGAAATAAGTCAATCAGAGAAAGACATGTATCACATGACCTCACTGATATGAGGAATTCTTAATCTCAGGAGAGAAACGGAGTGTTACTGCAGTGGTTGGGGGTGGGAGGGATGGGGTGGCTGGGTGCTAGACATTGGGGAGGGTATGTGCTCCGGTGAGCGCTGTGAATTGTGCAAGACTGTTGAATCACAGTTCCGTACTTCTGAAACAAATAACGCACCATATTTTAAGAAAAAAGAAAAAGAAGAAGATAACAGGAGAGGAAGAAAAGGGGAGTATGTCAGAGGGGGAGACGAACCATGAGAGATGAAGGACTCTGAAAGACAAACTGAGGGTTCTAGAGGGGAGGGGGGTAGGGGGATGGGTGAGCCTGGTGATGGGTATGGAGGAGGGCACGTTCTGCATGGAGCACTGGGTGTTATGAACAAACAATGAATCATGGAACACTGCACCAAAAACTAATGATGTAATATATGGTGATTAACATAACTATAAAAAAATTAAAAAAATAATCATGAATGAAAGAGGAGAGATGACAACCAACACCAAAGAAATACAAACAATTATAAGAACGTATTATGAGCCACTCTATGCCAGCACATTAGATAATCTTGAAGAAATGGATGCATTCCCAGAAATGTATCAACTACCTAAGCTGAACCAGGAAGAAATAGAAAACCTGAAGAGACCTATAACCGCTAATGAGGAAATTGAAGCAGTCATCAAAAATCTCCCAACAAACAGGAGCCCAAGGCCAGATGGCTTCCCAGGGGAATTCTACCAACCATTTAAAGAAGTAGTACTACCTATTCTTCTGAAACTGTCCCAAAAAATAGAAATGGAAGGAAAGCATCCAAACTCGTCTTATGAGGCCATTACCTTGATCCCCAAACCGAACAAAGACCCCATCAAAAAGGAAAATTACAGGTCAATATCCCTGAGGAACATGGATGCGAAACTTCTCACCAAAACGCCAGCCAATAGGATCCAACAGTGCATTAAAAGGATCATTCCCCACGACCAAGTGGGATTTACTCCTAGGCTGCAAGGTTGGTTCAACATCTGCAAATCAATCAATGTGATACAATACATTAATAAAAAAAAAAAGAAAAAGAACCATATGATCCTGTAAATAGACGCAGAAAAAGCATTTGACAAAGTACAGCATCCTTTCTTGAACAAAACTCTTCAGAGTATAGGGAGAGAGGGTACATACCTCAATATCATAAAACCCATCTATGAATAACCTACAGCCAATATCATTCTCAAGGGGGAAAGGCTGAGAGCTTTTCCCCTAAGGTCAGGAACGCGGCAGGGATGTCCACTCTCACCACTGCTATTCAACATAGTATTAGAAGTCCTAGCCACAGCAATTAGACAACCAAAAGAAACGAAAGGCATCCAAATCGGCAAAGAGGAAGTCAAACTCTCACTCTTTGCAGAGGATATGATACTGTACGTGGGAAACCCAAAAGACTCCACCCCAAAACTGCTAGAACTCATACAGGAATTCAGTCAAGTGGCAGGATATAAAATCAATGCACAGAAATCCGTGGCATTCCTATACACCAACAACAAGACAGAAGAGAGACAAATCAAGGAGTCGATCCCATTTACAATTGCACCCAAAACCATTAGATACCTAGGAATAAATCTAACCAAAGAGGCAAAGGATCTGTACTCAGAAAACTATAAAATACCCATGAAAGCAATTGAAGAAGACACAAAGAAATGGAAAAACGTTCCATGCTCATGGATTGGGAGAATCAACATTGTGAAGATGTCAATGCTACCTAGAGCAATCTACACATTCAATGCAATCCCCATCAAAATACCATCCACTTTTTTCACAGACATGGAACAAATAATCCTAAAATTTGTATGGAACCAGAAGAGACCCAGAATAGCCAGAGGAATACTGAAAAAGAAAAGCAAAGCTGGCGGCATCGCAATTCCGGACTTCCAGCTCTATTACAAAGCTGTCATCATCAAGACAGTATGGTCCTGACACAAAAACAGACACATTGATCAATGGAACAGAATCGAGAGCCCAGAAATGGACCCTCAACTCTATGGTCAACTCATCTTTGACAAAGCAGGAAAGAATGTCCAGTGGAAACGAGACAGTCTCTTCAACAAATGGTGTTGGGAAAATTGGACAGCCACATGCAGAAGAATGAAACTGGACCATTTCCTTACACCACACACAAAAATCGACTCCAAATGGTTGAAAGACCTAAACGTGAGACAGGAGACCATCCAAATCCTAAAGGAGAACACAGGTAGCAACCTTTTCGACCTTAGCCGCAGCAACTTCTCCCTAGAAACATCGCCAAAGGCACGGGAAGCCAGGGCAAAAATGAACTACTGGGATTTCATGCAGATAAAAAGCTTTTGCACAGCAAAAGAAACGGTCCACAAAACCCAAAGACAACCGACAGAATGGGAGAAAATATTTGCAAATGACATATCAGAATAAGGGCTAGTATCCAAAATCTATAAAGAACTTATCAAACTCAACACCCAAAGAACAAATAATCCAGTCAAGGAATGGGCAGAAGACATGAACAGACATTTCTCCAAAGAAGACATCCACATGGCCAACAGGCACATGAAAAAGTGCTCAACATCGCTCGGCATCAGGGAAATCCAAATCAAAACCTCAATGAGATACCACCTCACACCAGTCCGATTGGCTAAAATGAACAAGTCAGGGAACGGCAGATGTTGGCGGGGATGTGGAGAAAGGGGAACCCTCCTACACTGTTGGTGGGAATGCAAGCTGGTGCAACCCCTCTGGAAAACAGTATGGAGGTTCCTCAAACAGTTGAAATTAGAGCTACCGTTCGATCCAGCAATTGCACTACTGGGTATTTACCACAAAGATACAAATGTAGGGACCCGAAGGGGTACGTGTACCCCAATGTTTATAGCAGCAATGTCCACCATAGCCAAACTGTGGAAAGAGCCAAGATGCCCATCGACAGATGAATGGATAAAGAAGAGGTGGTAGAGATACACAATGGAATATTATGCAGCCATCAAAAGGAATGAGATCTTGCCATTTGCAACGACGTGGATGGAACTGGAGGGTGTTATGCTGAGTGAAATAAGTCAATCAGAGAAAGACATGTATCACATGACCTCACTGATATGAGGAATTCTTAATCTCAGGAGAGAAACGGAGTGTTACTGCAGTGGTTGGGGGTGGGAGGGATGGGGTGGCTGGGTGCTAGACATTGGGGAGGGTATGTGCTCCGGTGAGCGCTGTGAATTGTGCAAGACTGTTGAATCACAGTTCTGTACTTCTGAAACAAATAACGCACCATATTTTAAGAAAAAAGAAAAAGAAGAAGATAACAGGAGAGGAAGAAAAGGGGAGTATGTCAGAGGGGGAGACGAACCATGAGAGATGAAGGACTCTGAAAGACAAACTGAGGGTTCTAGAGGGGAGGGGGGTAGGGGGATGGGTGAGCCTGGTGATGGGTATGGAGGAGGGCACGTTCTGCATGGAGCACTGGGTGTTATGAACAAACAATGAATCATGGAACACTGCACCAAAAACTAATGATGTAATATATGGTGATTAACATAACTATAAAAAAATTAAAAAAATAATCATGAATGAAAGAGGAGAGATGACAACCAACACCAAAGAAATACAAACAATTATAAGAACGTATTATGAGCCACTCTATGCCAGCACATTAGATAATCTTGAAGAAATGGATGCATTCCCAGAAATGTATCAACTACCTAAGCTGAACCAGGAAGAAATAGAAAACCTGAAGAGACCTATAACCGCTAATGAGGAAATTGAAGCAGTCATCAAAAATCTCCCAACAAACAGGAGCCCAAGGCCAGATGGCTTCCCAGGGGAATTCTACCAACCATTTAAAGAAGTAGTACTACCTATTCTTCTGAAACTGTCCCAAAAAATAGAAATGGAAGGAAAGCATCCAAACTCGTCTTATGAGGCCATTACCTTGATCCCCAAACCGAACAAAGACCCCATCAAAAAGGAAAATTACCGGTCCATATCCCTGAGGAACATGGATGCGAAACTTCTCACCAAAACGCCAGCCAATAGGATCCAATAGTGCATTAATAGGATCATTCACCACGACCAAGTGGGATTTACTCCTAGGCTGCAAGGTTGGTTCAACATCTGCAAATCAATCAATGTGATACAATACATTAATAAAAAAAAAAAGAAAAAGAACCATATGATCCTGCAAATAGATGCAAAAAAAGCATTTGACAAACTACAGCATCCTTTCTTGAACAAAACTCTTCAGAGTATAGGGAGAGAGGGTACATACCTCAATATCATAAAAGCCATCTATGAATAACCTACAGCCAATATCATTCTCAAGGGGGAAAGGCTGAGAGCCTTTCCCCTAAGGTCAGGAACGCGGCAGGGATGTCCACTCTCACCACTGCTATTCAACATAGTATTAGAAGTCCTAGCCACAGCAATTAGACAACCAAAAGAAACGAAAGGCATCCAAATCGGCAAAGAGGAAGTCAAACTCTCACTCTTTGCAGAGGATATGATACTGTACGTGGAAAACCCAAAAGACTCCACCCCAAAACTGCCAAAACTCATACAGGAATTCAGTCAAGTGGCAGGATATAAAATCAATGCACAGAAATCCGTGGCATTCCTATACACCAACAACAAGACAGAAGAGAGACAAATCAAGGAGTCGATCCCATTTACAATTGCACCCAAAGCCATTAGATACCTAGGAATAAATCTAACCAAAGAGGCAAAGGATCTGTACTCAGAAAACTATAAAATACCCATGAAAGCAATTGAAGAAGACACAAAGAAATGGAAAAACGTTCCATGCTCATGGATTGGGAGAATCAACATTGTGAAGATGTCAATGCTACCTAGAGCAATCTACACATTCAATGCAATCCCCATCAAAATACCATCCACTTTTTTCACAGACATGGAACAAATAATCCTAAAATTTGTATGGAACCAGAAGAGACCCAGAATAGCCAGAGGAATACTGAAAAAGAAAAGCAAAGCTGGCGGCATCGCAATTCCGGACTTCCAGCTCTATTACAAAGCTGTCATCATCAAGACAGTATGGTCCTGACACAAAAACAGACACATTGATCAATGGAACAGAATCGAGAGCCCAGAAATGGACCCTCAACTCTATGGTCAACTCATCTTTGACAAAGCAGGAAAGAATGTCCAGTGGAAACGAGACAGTCTCTTCAACAAATGGTGTTGGGAAAATTGGACAGCCACATGCAGAAGAATGAAACTGGACCATTTCCTTACACCACACACAAAAATCGACTCCAAATGGTTGAAAGACCTAAACGTGAGACAGGAGACCATCCAAATCCTAAAGGAGAACACAGGTAGCAACCTTTTCGACCTTAGCCGCAGCAACTTCTCCCTAGAAACATCGCCAAAGGCACGGGAAGCCAGGGCAAAAATGAACTACTGGGATTTCATGCAGATAAAAAGCTTTTGCACAGCAAAAGAAACGGTCCACAAAACCCAAAGACAACCGACAGAATGGGAGAAAATATTTGCAAATGACATATCAGAATAAGGGCTAGTATCCAAAATCTATAAAGAACTTATCAAACTCAACACCCAAAGAACAAATAATCCAGTCAAGGAATGGGCAGAAGACATGAACAGACATTTCTCCAAAGAAGACATCCACATGGCCAACAGGCACATGAAAAAGTGCTCAACATCGCTCGGCATCAGGGAAATCCAAATCAAAACCTCAATGAGATACCACCTCACACCAGTCCGATTGGCTAAAATGAACAAGTCAGGGAACGGCAGATGTTGGCGGGGATGTGGAGAAAGGGGAACCCTCCTACACTGTTGGTGGGAATGCAAGCTGGTGCAACCCCTCTGGAAAACAGTATGGAGGTTCCTCAAACAGTTGAAATTAGAGCTACCGTTCGATCCAGCAATTGCACTACTGGGTATTTACCACAAAGATACAAATGTAGGGACCCGAAGGGGTACGTGTACCCCAATGTTTATAGCAGCAATGTCCACCATAGCCAAACTGTGGAAAGAGCCAAGATGCCCATCGACAGATGAATGGATAAAGAAGAGGTGGTAGAGATACACAATGGAATATTATGCAGCCATCAAAAGGAATGAGATCTTGCCATTTGCAACGACGTGGATGGAACTGGAGGGTGTTATGCTGAGTGAAATAAGTCAATCAGAGAAAGACATGTATCACATGACCTCACTGATATGAGGAATTCTTAATCTCAGGAGAGAAACGGAGTGTTACTGCAGTGGTTGGGGGTGGGAGGGATGGGGTGGCTGGGTGCTAGACATTGGGGAGGGTATGTGCTCCGGTGAGCGCTGTGAATTGTGCAAGACTGTTGAATCACAGTTCTGTACTTCTGAAACAAATAACGCACCATATTTTAAGAAAAAAGAAAAAGAAGAAGATAACAGGAGAGGAAGAAAAGGGGAGTATGTCAGAGGGGGAGACGAACCATGAGAGATGAAGGACTCTGAAAGACAAACTGAGGGTTCTAGAGGGGAGGGGGGTAGGGGGATGGGTGAGCCTGGTGATGGGTATGGAGGAGGGCACGTTCTGCATGGAGCACTGGGTGTTATGAACAAACAATGAATCATGGAACACTGCACCAAAAACTAATGATGTAATATATGGTGATTAACATAACTATAAAAAAATTAAAAAAATAATCATGAATGAAAGAGGAGAGATGACAACCAACACCAAAGAAATACAAACAATTATAAGAACGTATTATGAGCCACTCTATGCCAGCACATTAGATAATCTTGAAGAAATGGATGCATTCCCAGAAATGTATCAACTACCTAAGCTGAACCAGGAAGAAATAGAAAACCTGAAGAGACCTATAACCGCTAATGAGGAAATTGAAGCAGTCATCAAAAATCTCCCAACAAACAGGAGCCCAAGGCCAGATGGCTTCCCAGGGGAATTCTACCAACCATTTAAAGAAGTAGTACTACCTATTCTTCTGAAACTGTCCCAAAAAATAGAAATGGAAGGAAAGCATCCAAACTCGTCTTATGAGGCCATTACCTTGATCCCCAAACCGAACAAAGACCCCATCAAAAAGGAAAATTACCGGTCCATATCCCTGAGGAACATGGATGCGAAACTTCTCACCAAACCGCCAGCCAATAGGATCCAACAGTGCATTAAAAGGATCATTCACCACGACCAAGTGGGATTTACTCCTAGGCTGCAAGGTTGGTTCAACATCTGCAAATCAATCAATGTGATACAATACATTAATAAAAAAAAAAAGAAAAAGAACCATATGATCCTGTAAATAGATGCAAAAAAAGCATTTGACAAACTACAGCATCCTTTCTTGAACAAAACTCTTCAGAGTATAGGGAGAGAGGGTACATACCTCAATATCATAAAAGCCATCTATGAATAACCTACAGCCAATATCATTCTCAAGGGGGAAAGGCTGAGAGCCTTTCCCCTAAGGTCAGGAACGCGGCAGGGATGTCCACTCTCACCACTGCTATTCAACATAGTATTAGAAGTCCTAGCCACAGCAATTAGACAACCAAAAGAAACGAAAGGCATCCAAATCGGCAAAGAGGAAGTCAAACTCTCACTCTTTGCAGAGGATATGATACTGTACGTGGAAAACCCAAAAGACTCCACCCCAAAACTGCCAAAACTCATACAGGAATTCAGTCAAGTGGCAGGATATAAAATCAATGCACAGAAATCCGTGGCATTCCTATACACCAACAACAAGACAGAAGAGAGACAAATCAAGGAGTCGATCCCATTTACAATTGCACCCAAAGCCATTAGATACCTAGGAATAAATCTAACCAAAGAGGCAAAGGATCTGTACTCAGAAAACTATAAAATACCCATGAAAGCAATTGAAGAAGACACAAAGAAATGGAAAAACGTTCCATGCTCATGGATTGGGAGAATCAACATTGTGAAGATGTCAATGCTACCTAGAGCAATCTACACATTCAATGCAATCCCCATCAAAATACCATCCACTTTTTTCACAGACATGGAACAAATAATCCTAAAATTTGTATGGAACCAGAAGAGACCCAGAATAGCCAGAGGAATACTGAAAAAGAAAAGCAAAGCTGGCGGCATCGCAATTCCGGACTTCCAGCTCTATTACAAAGCTGTCATCATCAAGACAGTATGGTCCTGGCACAAAAACAGACACATTGATCAATGGAACAGAATCGAGAGCCCAGAAATGGACCCTCAACTCTATGGTCAACTCATCTTTGACAAAGCAGGAAAGAATGTCCAGTGGAAAAGAGACAGTCTCTTCAACAAATGGTGTTGGGAAAATTGGACAGCCACATGCAGAAGAATGAAACTGGACCATTTCCTTACACCACACACAAAAATCGACTCCAAATGGTTGAAAGACCTAAACGTGAGACAGGAGACCATCCAAATCCTAAAGGAGAACACAGGTAGCAACCTTTTCGACCTTAGCCGCAGCAACTTCTCCCTAGAAACATCGCCAAAGGCACGGGAAGCCAGGGCAAAAATGAACTACTGGGATTTCATGCAGATAAAAAGCTTTTGCACAGCAAAAGAAACGGTCCACAAAACCCAAAGACAACCGACAGAATGGGAGAAAATATTTGCAAATGACATATCAGAATAAGGGCTAGTATCCAAAATCTATAAAGAACTTATCAAACTCAACACCCAAAGAACAAATAATCCAGTCAAGGAATGGGCAGAAGACATGAACAGACATTTCTCCAAAGAAGACATCCACATGGCCAACAGGCACATGAAAAAGTGCTCAACATCGCTCGGCATCAGGGAAATCCAAATCAAAACCTCAATGAGATACCACCTCACACCAGTCCGATTGGCTAAAATGAACAAGTCAGAGAACGGCAGATGTTGGCGGGGATGTGGAGAAAGGGAACCCTCCTACACTGTTGGTGGGAATGCAAGCTGGTGCAACCCCTCTGGAAAACAGTATGGAGGTTCCTCAAACAGTTGAAATTAGAGCTACCGTTCGATCCAGCAATTGCACTACTGGGTATTTACCACAAAGATACAAATGTAGGGACCCGAAGGGGTACGTGTACCCCAATGTTTATAGCAGCAATGTCCACCATAGCCAAACTGTGGAAAGAGCCAAGATGCCCATCGACAGATGAATGGATAAAGAAGAGGTGGTAGAGATACACAATGGAATATTATGCAGCCATCAAAAGGAATGAGATCTTGCCATTTGCAACGACGTGGATGGAACTGGAGGGTGTTATGCTGAGTGAAATAAGTCAATCAGAGAAAGACATGTATCACATGACCTCACTGATATGAGGAATTCTTAATCTCAGGAGAGAAACGGAGTGTTACTGCAGTGGTTGGGGGTGGGAGGGATGGGGTGGCTGGGTGCTAGACATTGGGGAGGGTATGTGCTACGGTGAGCGCTGTGAATTGTGCAAGACTGTTGAATCACAGTTCTGTACTTCTGAAACAAATAACGCACCATATTTTAAGAAAAAAGAAAAAGAAGAAGATAACAGGAGAGGAAGAAAAGGGGAGTATGTCAGAGGGGGAGACGAACCATTAGAGATGAAGGACTCTGAAAGACAAACTGAGGGTTCTAGAGGGGAGGGGGGGAGGGGGATGGGTGAGCCTGGTGATGGGTATGGAGGAGGGCACGTTCTGCATGGAGCACTGGGTGTTATGAACAAACAATGAATCATGGAACACTGCACCAAAAACTAATGATGTAATATATGGTGATTAACATAACTATAAAAAAATTAAAAAAATAATCATGAATGAAAGAGGAGAGATGACAACCAACACCAAAGAAATACAAACAATTATAAGAACGTATTATGAGCCACTCTATGCCAGCACATTAGATAATCTTGAAGAAATGGATGCATTCCCAGAAATGTATCAACTACCTAAGCTGAACCAGGAAGAAATAGAAAACCTGAAGAGACCTATAACCGCTAATGAGGAAATTGAAGCAGTCATCAAAAATCTCCCAACAAACAGGAGCCCAAGGCCAGATGGCTTCCCAGGGGAATTCTACCAACCATTTAAAGAAGTAGTACTACCTATTCTTCTGAAACTGTCCCAAAAAATAGAAATGGAAGGAAAGCATCCAAACTCGTCTTATGAGGCCATTACCTTGATCCCCAAACCGAACAAAGACCCCATCAAAAAGGAAAATTACAGGTCCATATCCCTGAGGAACATGGATGCGAAACTTCTCACCAAAACGCCAGCCAATAGGATCCAACAGTGCATTAAAAGGATCATTCACCACGACCAAGTGGGATTTACTCCTAGGCTGCAAGGTTGGTTCAACATCTGCAAATCAATCAATGTGATACAATACATTAATAAAAAAAAAAAGAAAAAGAACCATATGATCCTGTAAATAGATGCAGAAAAAGCATTTGACAAACTACAGCATCCTTTCTTGAACAAAACTCTTCAGAGTATAGGGAGAGAGGGTACATACCTCAATATCATAAAAGCCATCTATGAATAACCTACAGCCAATATCATTCTCAAGGGGGAAAGGCTGAGAGCTTTTCCCCTAAGGTCAGGAACGCGGCATGGATGTCCACTCTCACCACTGCTATTCAACATAGTATTAGAAGTCCTAGCCACAGCAATTAGACAACCAAAAGAAACGAAAGGCATCCAAATCGGCAAAGAGGAAGTCAAACTCTCACTCTTTGCAGAGGATATGATACTGTACGTGGAAAACCCAAAAGACTCCACCCCAAAACTGCCAAAACTCATACAGGAATTCAGTCAAGTGGCAGGATATAAAATCAATGCACAGAAATCCGTGGCATTCCTATACACCAACAACAAGACAGAAGAGAGACAAATCAAGGAGTCGATCCCATTTACAATTGCACCCAAAGCCATTAGATACCTAGGAATAAATCTAACCAAAGAGGCAAAGGATCTGTACTCAGAAAACTATAAAATACCCATGAAAGCAATTGAAGAAGACACAAAGAAATGGAAAAACGTTCCATGCTCATGGATTGGGAGAATCAACATTGTGAAGATGTCAATGCTACCTAGAGCAATCTACACATTCAATGCAATCCCCATCAAAATACCATCCACTTTTTTCACAGACATGGAACAAATAATCCTAAAATTTGTATGGAACCAGAAGAGACCCAGAATAGCCAGAGGAATACTGAAAAAGAAAAGCAAAGCTGGCGGCATCGCAATTCCGGACTTCCAGCTCTATTACAAAGCTGTCATCATCAAGACAGTATGGTCCTGGCACAAAAACAGACACATTGATCAATGGAACAGAATCGAGAGCCCAGAAATGGACCCTCAACTCTATGGTCAACTCATCTTTGACAAAGCAGGAAAGAATGTCCAGTGGAAAAGAGACAGTCTCTTCAACAAATGGTGTTGGGAAAATTGGACAGCCACATGCAGAAGAATGAAACTGGACCATTTCCTTACACCACACACAAAAATCGACTCCAAATGGTTGAAAGACCTAAACGTGAGACAGGAGACCATCCAAATCCTAAAGGAGAACACAGGTAGCAACCTTTTCGACCTTAGCCGCAGCAACTTCTCCCTAGAAACATCGCCAAAGGCACGGGAAGCCAGGGCAAAAATGAACTACTGGGATTTCATGCAGATAAAAAGCTTTTGCACAGCAAAAGAAACGGTCCACAAAACCCAAAGACAACCGACAGAATGGGAGAAAATATTTGCAAATGACATATCAGAATAAGGGCTAGTATCCAAAATCTATAAAGAACTTATCAAACTCAACACCCAAAGAACAAATAATCCAGTCAAGGAATGGGCAGAAGACATGAACAGACATTTCTCCAAAGAAGACATCCACATGGCCAACAGGCACATGAAAAAGTGCTCAACATCGCTCGGCATCAGGGAAATCCAAATCAAAACCTCAATGAGATACCACCTCACACCAGTCCGATTGGCTAAAATGAACAAGTCAGGGAACGGCAGATGTTGGCGGGGATGTGGAGAAAGGGGAACCCTCCTACACTGTTGGTGGGAATGCAAGCTGGTGCAACCCCTCTGGAAAACAGTATGCAGGTTCCTCAAACAGTTGAAATTAGAGCTACCGTTCGATCCAGCAATTGCACTACTGGGTATTTACCACAAGGATACAAATGTAGGGATCCGAAGGGGTACGTGTACCCCAATGTTTATAGCAGCAATGTCCACCATAGCCAAACTGTGGAAAGAGCCAAGATGCCCATCGACAGATGAATGGATAAAGAAGAGGTGGTAGAGATACACAATGGAATATTATGCAGCCATCAAAAGGAATGAGATCTTGCCATTTGCAACGACGTGGATGGAACTGGAGGGTGTTATGCTGAGTGAAATAAGTCAATCAGAGAAAGACATGTATCACATGACCTCACTGATATGAGGAATTCTTAATCTCAGGAGAGAAACGGAGTGTTACTGCAGTGGTTGGGGGTGGGAGGGATGGGGTGGCTGGGTGCTAGACATTGGGGAGGGTATGTGCTCCGGTGAGCGCTGTGAATTGTGCAAGACTGTTGAATCACAGTTCCGTACTTCTGAAACAAATAACGCACCATATTTTAAGAAAAAAGAAAAAGAAGAAGATAACAGGAGAGGAAGAAAAGGGGAGTATGTCAGAGGGGGAGACGAACCATGAGAGATGAAGGACTCTGAAAGACAAACTGAGGGTTCTAGAGGGGAGGGGGGTAGGGGGATGGGTGAGCCTGGTGATGGGTATGGAGGAGGGCACGTTCTGCATGGAGCACTGGGTGTTATGAACAAACAATGAATCATGGAACACTGCACCAAAAACTAATGATGTAATATATGGTGATTAACATAACTATAAAAAAATTAAAAAAATAATCATGAATGAAAGAGGAGAGATGACAACCAACACCAAAGAAATACAAACAATTATAAGAACGTATTATGAGCCACTCTATGCCAGCACATTAGATAATCTTGAAGAAATGGATGCATTCCCAGAAATGTATCAACTACCTAAGCTGAACCAGGAAGAAATAGAAAACCTGAAGAGACCTATAACCGCTAATGAGGAAATTGAAGCAGTCATCAAAAATCTCCCAACAAACAGGAGCCCAAGGCCAGATGGCTTCCCAGGGGAATTCTACCAACCATTTAAAGAAGTAGTACTACCTATTCTTCTGAAACTGTCCCAAAAAATAGAAATGGAAGGAAAGCATCCAAACTCGTCTTATGAGGCCATTACCTTGATCCCCAAACCGAACAAAGACCCCATCAAAAAGGAAAATTACAGGTCAATATCCCTGAGGAACATGGATGCGAAACTTCTCACCAAAACGCCAGCCAATAGGATCCAACAGTGCATTAAAAGGATCATTCCCCACGACCAAGTGGGATTTACTCCTAGGCTGCAAGGTTGGTTCAACATCTGCAAATCAATCAATGTGATACAATACATTAATAAAAAAAAAAAGAAAAAGAACCATATGATCCTGTAAATAGACGCAGAAAAAGCATTTGACAAAGTACAGCATCCTTTCTTGAACAAAACTCTTCAGAGTATAGGGAGAGAGGGTACATACCTCAATATCATAAAAGCCATCTATGAATAACCTACAGCCAATATCATTCTCAAGGGGGAAAGGCTGAGAGCTTTTCCCCTAAGGTCAGGAACGCGGCAGGGATGTCCACTCTCACCACTGCTATTCAACATAGTATTAGAAGTCCTAGCCACAGCAATTAGACAACCAAAAGAAACGAAAGGCATCCAAATCGGCAAAGAGGAAGTCAAACTCTCACTCTTTGCAGAGGATATGATACTGTACGTGGGAAACCCAAAAGACTCCACCCCAAAACTGCTAGAACTCATACAGGAATTCAGTCAAGTGGCAGGATATAAAATCAATGCACAGAAATCCGTGGCATTCCTATACACCAACAACAAGACAGAAGAGAGACAAATCAAGGAGTCGATCCCATTTACAATTGCACCCAAAACCATTAGATACCTAGGAATAAATCTAACCAAAGAGGCAAAGGATCTGTACTCAGAAAACTATAAAATACCCATGAAAGCAATTGAAGAAGACACAAAGAAATGGAAAAACGTTCCATGCTCATGGATTGGGAGAATCAACATTGTGAAGATGTCAATGCTACCTAGAGCAATCTACACATTCAATGCAATCCCCATCAAAATACCATCCACTTTTTTCACAGACATGGAACAAATAATCCTAAAATTTGTATGGAACCAGAAGAGACCCAGAATAGCCAGAGGAATACTGAAAAAGAAAAGCAAAGCTGGCGGCATCGCAATTCCGGACTTCCAGCTCTATTACAAAGCTGTCATCATCAAGACAGTATGGTCCTGACACAAAAACAGACACATTGATCAATGGAACAGAATCGAGAGCCCAGAAATGGACCCTCAACTCTATGGTCAACTCATCTTTGACAAAGCAGGAAAGAATGTCCAGTGGAAACGAGACAGTCTCTTCAACAAATGGTGTTGGGAAAATTGGACAGCCACATGCAGAAGAATGAAACTGGACCATTTCCTTACACCACACACAAAAATCGACTCCAAATGGTTGAAAGACCTAAACGTGAGACAGGAGACCATCCAAATCCTAAAGGAGAACACAGGTAGCAACCTTTTCGACCTTAGCCGCAGCAACTTCTCCCTAGAAACATCGCCAAAGGCACGGGAAGCCAGGGCAAAAATGAACTACTGGGATTTCATGCAGATAAAAAGCTTTTGCACAGCAAAAGAAACGGTCCACAAAACCCAAAGACAACCGACAGAATGGGAGAAAATATTTGCAAATGACATATCAGAATAAGGGCTAGTATCCAAAATCTATAAAGAACTTATCAAACTCAACACCCAAAGAACAAATAATCCAGTCAAGGAATGGGCAGAAGACATGAACAGACATTTCTCCAAAGAAGACATCCACATGGCCAACAGGCACATGAAAAAGTGCTCAACATCGCTCGGCATCAGGGAAATCCAAATCAAAACCTCAATGAGATACCACCTCACACCAGTCCGATTGGCTAAAATGAACAAGTCAGGGAACGGCAGATGTTGGCGGGGATGTGGAGAAAGGGGAACCCTCCTACACTGTTGGTGGGAATGCAAGCTGGTGCAACCCCTCTGGAAAACAGTATGGAGGTTCCTCAAACAGTTGAAATTAGAGCTACCGTTCGATCCAGCAATTGCACTACTGGGTATTTACCACAAAGATACAAATGTAGGGACCCGAAGGGGTACGTGTACCCCAATGTTTATAGCAGCAATGTCCACCATAGCCAAACTGTGGAAAGAGCCAAGATGCCCATCGACAGATGAATGGATAAAGAAGAGGTGGTAGAGATACACAATGGAATATTATGCAGCCATCAAAAGGAATGAGATCTTGCCATTTGCAACGACGTGGATGGAACTGGAGGGTGTTATGCTGAGTGAAATAAGTCCATCAGAGAAAGACATGTATCACATGACCTCACTGATATGAGGAATTCTTAATCTCAGGAGAGAAACGGAGTGTTACTGCAGTGGTTGGGGGTGGGAGGGATGGGGTGGCTGGGTGCTAGACATTGGGGAGGGTATGTGCTCCGGTGAGCGCTGTGAATTGTGCAAGACTGTTGAATCACAGTTCTGTACTTCTGAAACAAATAACGCACCATATTTTAAGAAAAAAGAAAAAGAAGAAGATAACAGGAGAGGAAGAAAAGGGGAGTATGTCAGAGGGGGAGACGAACCATGAGAGATGAAGGACTCTGAAAGACAAACTGAGGGTTCTAGAGGGGAGGGGGGTAGGGGGATGGGTGAGCCTGGTGATGGGTATGGAGGAGGGCACGTTCTGCATGGAGCACTGGGTGTTATGAACAAACAATGAATCATGGAACACTGCACCAAAAACTAATGATGTAATATATGGTGATTAACATAACTATAAAAAAATTAAAAAAATAATCATGAATGAAAGAGGAGAGATGACAACCAACACCAAAGAAATACAAACAATTATAAGAACGTATTATGAGCCACTCTATGCCAGCAGATTAGATAATCTTGAAGAAATGGATGCATTCCCAGAAATGTATCAACTACCTAAGCTGAACCAGGAAGAAATAGAAAACCTGAAGAGACCTATAACCGCTAATGAGGAAATTGAAGCAGTCATCAAAAATCTCCCAACAAACAGGAGCCCAAGGCCAGATGGCTTCCCAGGGGAATTCTACCAACCATTTAAAGAAGTAGTACTACCTATTCTTCTGAAACTGTCCCAAAAAATAGAAATGGAAGGAAAGCATCCAAACTCGTCTTATGAGGCCATTACCTTGATCCCCAAACCGAACAAAGACCCCATCAAAAAGGAAAATTACAGGTCCATATCCCTGAGGAACATGGATGCGAAACTTCTCACCAAAACGCCAGCCAATAGGATCCAACAGTGCATTAAAAGGATCATTCACCACGACCAAGTGGGATTTACTCCTAGGCTGCAAGGTTGGTTCAACATCTGCAAATCAATCAATGTGATACAATACATTAATAAAAAAAAAAAGAAAAAGAACCATATGATCCTGTAAATAGATGCAGAAAAAGCATTTGACAAAGTACAGCATCCTTTCTTGAACAAAACTCTTCAGAGTATAGGGAGAGAGGGTACATACCTCAATATCATAAAAGCCATCTATGAATAACGTACAGCCAATATCATTCTCAAGGGGGAAAGGCTGAGAGCCTTTCCCCTAAGGTCAGGAACGCGGCAGGGATGTCCACTCTCACCACTGCTATTCAACATAGTATTAGAAGTCCTAGCCACAGCAATTAGACAACCAAAATAACGAAAGGCATCCAAAACGGCAAAGAGGAAGTCAAACTCTCACTCTTTGCAGAGGATATGATACTGTACGTGGAAAACCCAAAAGACTCCACCCCAAAACTGCCAAAACTCATACAGGAATTCAGTCAAGTGGCAGGATATAAAATCAATGCACAGAAATCCGTGGCATTCCTATACACCAACAACAAGACAGAAGAGAGACAAATCAAGGAGTCGATCCCATTTACAATTGCACCCAAAACCATTAGATACCTAGGAATAAATCTAACCAAAGAGGCAAAGGATCTGTACTCAGAAAACTATAAAATACCCATGAAAGCAATTGAAGAAGACACAAAGAAATGGAAAAACGTTCCATGCTCATGGATTGGGAGAATCAACATTGTGAAGATGTCAATGCTACCTAGAGCAATCTACACATTCAATGCAATCCCCATCAAAATACCATCCACTTTTTTCACAGACATGGAACAAATAATCCTAAAATTTGTATGGAACCAGAAGAGACCCAGAATAGCCAGAGGAATACTGAAAAAGAAAAGCAAAGCTGGCGGCATCGCAATTCCGGACTTCCAGCTCTATTACAAAGCTGTCATCATCAAGACAGTATGGTCCTGGCACAAAAACAGACACATTGATCAATGGAACAGAATCGAGAGCCCAGAAATGGACCCTCAACTCTATGGTCAACTCATCTTTGACAAAGCAGGAAAGAATGTCCAGTGGAAACGAGACAGTCTCTTCAACAAATGGTGTTGGGAAAATTGGACAGCCACATGCAGAAGAATGAAACTGGACCATTTCCTTACACCACACACAAAAATCGACTCCAAATGGTTGAAAGACCTAAACGTGAGACAGGAGACCATCCAAATCCTAAAGGAGAACACAGGTAGCAACCTTTTCGACCTTAGCCGCAGCAAGTTCTCCCTAGAAACATCGCCAAAGGCACGGGAAGCCAGGGCAAAAATGAACTACTGGGATTTCATGCAGATAAAAAGCTTTTGCACAGCAAAAGAAACGGTCCACAAAACCCAAAGACAACCGACAGAATGGGAGAAAATATTTGCAAATGACATATCAGAATAAGGGCTAGTATCCAAAATCTATAAAGAACTTATCAAACTCAACACCCAAAGAACAAATAATCCAGTCAAGGAATGGGCAGAAGACATGAACAGACATTTCTCCAAAGAAGACATCCACATGGCCAACAGGCACATGAAAAAGTGCTCAACATCGCTCGGCATCAGGGAAATCCAAATCAAAACCTCAATGAGATACCACCTCACACCAGTCCGATTGGCTAAAATGAACAAGTCAGGGAACGGCAGATGTTGGCGGGGATGTGGAGAAAGGGGAACCCTCCTACACTGTTGGTGGGAATGCAAGCTGGTGCAACCCCTCTGGAAAACAGTATGGAGGTTCCTCAAACAGTTGAAATTAGAGCTACCGTTCGATCCAGCAATTGCACTACTGGGTATTTACCACAAAGATACAAATGTAGGGACCCGAAGGGGTACGTGTACCCCAATGTTTATAGCAGCAATGTCCACCATAGCCAAACTGTGGAAAGAGCCAAGATGCCCATCGACAGATGAATGGATAAAGAAGAGGTGGTAGAGATACACAATGGAATATTATGCAGCCATCAAAAGGAATGAGATCTTGCCATTTGCAACGACGTGGATGGAACTGGAGGGTGTTATGCTGAGTGAAATAAGTCAATCAGAGAAAGACATGTATCACATGACCTCACTGATATGAGGAATTCTTAATCTCAGGAGAGAAACGGAGTGTTACTGCAGTGGTTGGGGGTGGGAGGGATGGGGTGGCTGGGTGCTAGACATTGGGGAGGGTATGTGCTACGGTGAGCGCTGTGAATTGTGCAAGACTGTTGAATCACAGTTCTGTACTTCTGAAACAAATAACGCACCATATTTTAAGAAAAAAGAAAAAGAAGAAGATAACAGGAGAGGAAGAAAAGGGGAGTATGTCAGAGGGGGAGACGAACCATGAGAGATGAAGGACTCTGAAAGACAAACTGAGGGTTCTAGAGGGGAGGGGGGTAGGGGGATGGGTGAGCCTGGTGATGGGTATGGAGGAGGGCACGTTCTGCATGGAGCACTGGGTGTTATGAACAAACAATGAATCATGGAACACTGCACCAAAAACTAATGATGTAATATATGGTGATTAACATAACTATAAAAAAATTAAAAAAATAATCATGAATGAAAGAGGAGAGATGACAACCAACACCAAAGAAATACAAACAATTATAAGAACGTATTATGAGCCACTCTATGCCAGCACATTAGATAATCTTGAAGAAATGGATGCATTCCCAGAAATGTATCAACTACCTAAGCTGAACCAGGAAGAAATAGAAAACCTGAAGAGACCTATAACCGCTAATGAGGAAATTGAAGCAGTCATCAAAAATCTCCCAACAAACAGGAGCCCAAGGCCAGATGGCTTCCCAGGGGAATTCTACCAACCATTTAAAGAAGTAGTACTACCTATTCTTCTGAAACTGTCCCAAAAAATAGAAATGGAAGGAAAGCATCCAAACTCGTCTTATGAGGCCATTACCTTGATCCCCAAACCGAACAAAGACCCCATCAAAAAGGAAAATTACAGGTCCATATCCCTGAGGAACATGGATGCGAAACTTCTCACCAAAACGCCAGCCAATAGGATCCAACAGTGCATTAAAAGGATCATTCACCACGACCAAGTGGGATTTACTCCTAGGCTGCAAGGTTGGTTCAACATCTGCAAATCAATCAATGTGATACAATACATTAATAAAAAAAAAAAGAAAAAGAACCATATGATCCTGTAAATAGATGCAGAAAAAGCATTTGACAAACTACAGCATCCTTTCTTGAACAAAACTCTTCAGAGTATAGGGAGAGAGGGTACATACCTCAATATCATAAAAGCCATCTATGAATAACCTACAGCCAATATCATTCTCAAGGGGGAAAGGCTGAGAGCCTTTCCCCTAAGGTCAGGAACGCGGCAGGGATGTCCACTCTCACCACTGCTATTCAACATAGTATTAGAAGTCCTAGCCACAGCAATTAGACAACCAAAAGAAACGAAAGGCATCCAAATCGGCAAAGAGGAAGTCAAACTCTCACTCTTTGCAGAGGATATGATACTGTACGTGGAAAACCCAAAAGACTCCACCCCAAAACTGCCAAAACTCATACAGGAATTCAGTCAAGTGGCAGGATATAAAATCAATGCACAGAAATCCGTGGCATTCCTATACACCAACAACAAGACAGAAGAGAGACAAATCAAGGAGTCGATCCCATTTACAATTGCACCCAAAGCCATTAGATACCTAGGAATAAATCTAAGCAAAGAGGCAAAGGATCTGTACTCAGAAAACTATAAAATACCCATGAAAGCAATTGAAGAAGACACAAAGAAATGGAAAAACGTTCCATGCTCATGGATTGGGAGAATCAACATTGTGAAGATGTCAATGCTACCTAGAGCAATCTACACATTCAATGCAATCCCCATCAAAATACCATCCACTTTTTTCACAGACATGGAACAAATAATCCTAAAATTTGTATGGAACCAGAAGAGACCCAGAATAGCCAGAGGAATACTGAAAAAGAAAAGCAAAGCTGGCGGCATCGCAATTCCGGACTTCCAGCTCTATTACAAAGCTGTCATCATCAAGACAGTATGGTCCTGGCACAAAAACAGACACATTGATCAATGGAACAGAATCGAGAGCCCAGAAATGGATCCTCAACTCTATGGTCAACTCATCTTTGACAAAGCAGGAAAGAATGTCCAGTGGAAACGAGACAGTCTCTTCAACAAATGGTGTTGGGAAAATAGGACAGCCACATGCAGAAGAATGAAACTGGACCATTTCCTTACACCACACACAAAAATCGACTCCAAATGGTTGAAAGACCTAAACGTGAGACAGGAGACCATCCAAATCCTAAAGGAGAACACAGGTAGCAACCTTTTCGACCTTAGCCGCAGCAACTTCTCCCTAGAAACATCGCCAAAGGCACGGGAAGCCAGGGCAAAAATGAACTACTGGGATTTCATGCAGATAAAAAGCTTTTGCACAGCAAAAGAAACGGTCCACAAAACCCAAAGACAACCGACAGAATGGGAGAAAATATTTGCAAATGACATATCAGAATAAGGGCTAGTATCCAAAATCTATAAAGAACTTATCAAACTCAACACCCAAAGAACAAATAATCCAGTCAAGGAATGGGCAGAAGACATGAACAGACATTTCTCCAAAGAAGACATCCACATGGCCAACAGGCACATGAAAAAGTGCTCAACATCGCTCGGCATCAGGGAAATCCAAATCAAAACCTCAATGAGATACCACCTCACACCAGTCCGATTGGCTAAAATGAACAAGTCAGGGAACGGCAGATGTTGGCGGGGATGTGGAGAAAGGGGAACCCTCCTACACTGTTGGTGGGAATGCAAGCTGGTGCAACCCCTCTGGAAAACAGTATGGAGGTTCCTCAAACAGTTGAAATTAGAGCTACCGTTCGATCCAGCAATTGCACTACTGGGTATTTACCACAAAGATACAAATGTAGGGACCCGAAGGGGTACGTGTACCCCAATGTTTATAGCAGCAATGTCCACCATAGCCAAACTGTGGAAAGAGCCAAGATGCCCATCGACAGATGAATGGATAAAGAAGAGGTGGTAGAGATACACAATGGAATATTATGCAGCCATCAAAAGGAATGAGATCTTGCCATTTGCAACGACGTGGATGGAACTGGAGGGTGTTATGCTGAGTGAAATAAGTCAATCAGAGAAAGACATGTATCACATGACCTCACTGATATGAGGAATTCTTAATCTCAGGAGAGAAACGGAGTGTTACTGCAGTGGTTGGGGGTGGGAGGGATGGGGTGGCTGGGTGCTAGACATTGGGGAGGGTATGTGCTCCGGTGAGCGCTGTGAATTGTGCAAGACTGTTGAATCACAGTTCTGTACTTCTGAAACAAATAACGCACCATATTTTAAGAAAAAAGAAAAAGAAGAAGATAACAGGAGAGGAAGAAAAGGGGAGTATGTCAGAGGGGGAGACGAACCATGAGAGATGAAGGACTCTGAAAGACAAACTGAGGGTTCTAGAGGGGAGGGGGGTAGGGGGATGGGTGAGCCTGGTGATGGGTATGGAGGAGGGCACGTTCTGCATGGAGCACTGGGTGTTATGAACAAACAATGAATCATGGAACACTGCACCAAAAACTAATGATGTAATATATGGTGATTAACATAACTATAAAAAAATTAAAAAAATAATCATGAATGAAAGAGGAGAGATGACAACCAACACCAAAGAAATACAAACAATTATAAGAACGTATTATGAGCCACTCTAGGCCAGCACATTAGATAATCTTGAAGAAATGGATGCATTCCCAGAAATGTATCAACTACCTAAGCTGAACCAGGAAGAAATAGAAAACCTGAAGAGACCTATAACCGCTAATGAGGAAATTGAAGCAGTCATCAAAAATCTCCCAACAAACAGGAGCCCAAGGCCAGATGGCTTCCCAGGGGAATTCTACCAACCATTTAAAGAAGTAGTACTACCTATTCTTCTGAAACTGTCCCAAAAAATAGAAATGGAAGGAAAGCATCCAAACTCGTCTTATGAGGCCATTACCTTGATCCCCAAACCGAACAAAGACCCCATCAAAAAGGAAAATTACAGGTCCATATCCCTGAGGAACATGGATGCGAAACTTCTCACCAAAACGCCAGCCAATAGGATCCAACAGTGCATTAAAAGGATCATTCACCACGACCAAGTGGGATTTACTCCTAGGCTGCAAGGTTGGTTCAACATCTGCAAATCAATCAATGTGATACAATACATTAATAAAAAAAAAAAGAAAAAGAACCATATGATCCTGTAAATAGATGCAGAAAAAGCATTTGACAAACTACAGCATCCTTTCTTGAACAAAACTCTTCAGAGTATAGGGAGAGAGGGTACATACCTCAATATCATAAAAGCCATCTATGAATAACCTACAGCCAATATCATTCTCAAGGGGGAAAGGCTGAGAGCCTTTCCCCTAAGGTCAGGAACGCGGCAGGGATGTCCACTCTCACCACTGCTATTCAACATAGTATTAGAAGTCCTAGCCACAGCAATTAGACAACCAAAAGAAACGAAAGGCATCCAAATCGGCAAAGAGGAAGTCAAACTCTCACTCTTTGCAGAGGATATGATACTGTACGTGGAAAACCCAAAAGACTCCACCCCAAAACTGCCAAAACTCATACAGGAATTCAGTCAAGTGGCAGGATATAAAATCAATGCACAGAAATCCGTGGCATTCCTATACACCAACAACAAGACAGAAGAGAGACAAATCAAGGAGTCGATCCCATTTACAATTGCACCCAAAGCCATTAGATACCTAGGAATAAATCTAACCAAAGAGGCAAAGGATCTGTACTCAGAAAACTATAAAATACCCATGAAAGCAATTGAAGAAGACACAAAGAAATGGAAAAACGTTCCATGCTCATGGATTGGGAGAATCAACATTGTGAAGATGTCAATGCTACCTAGAGCAATCTACACATTCAATGCAATCCCCATCAAAATACCATCCACTTTTTTCACAGACATGGAACAAATAATCCTAAAATTTGTATGGAACCAGAAGAGACCCAGAATAGCCAGAGGAATACTGAAAAAGAAAAGCAAAGCTGGCGGCATCGCAATTCCGGACTTCCAGCTCTATTACAAAGCTGTCATCATCAAGACAGTATGGTCCTGGCACAAAAACAGACACATTGATCAATGGAACAGAATCGAGAGCCCAGAAATGGACCCTCAACTCTATGGTCAACTCATCTTTGACAAAGCAGGAAAGAATGTCCAGTGGAAAAGAGACAGTCTCTTCAACAAATGGTGTTGGGAAAATTGGACAGCCACATGCAGAAGAATGAAACTGGACCATTTCCTTACACCACACACAAAAATCGACTCCAAATGGTTGAAAGACCTAAACGTGAGACAGGAGACCATCCAAATCCTAAAGGAGAACACAGGTAGCAACCTTTTCGACCTTAGCCGCAGCAACTTCTCCCTAGAAACATCGCCAAAGGCACGGGAAGCCAGGGCAAAAATGAACTACTGGGATTTCATGCAGATAAAAAGCTTTTGCACAGCAAAAGAAACGGTCCACAAAACCCAAAGACAACCGACAGAATGGGAGAAAATATTTGCAAATGACATATCAGAATAAGGGCTAGTATCCAAAATCTATAAAGAACTTATCAAACTCAACACCCAAAGAACAAATAATCCAGTCAAGGAATGGGCAGAAGACATGAACAGACATTTCTCCAAAGAAGACATCCACATGGCCAACAGGCACATGAAAAAGTGCTCAACATCGCTCGGCATCAGGGAAATCCAAATCAAAACCTCAATGAGATACCACCTCACACCAGTCCGATTGGCTAAAATGAACAAGTCAGGGAACGGCAGATGTTGGCGGGGATGTGGAGAAAGGGGAACCCTCCTACACTGTTGGTGGGAATGCAAGCTGGTGCAACCCCTCTGGAAAACAGTATGGAGGTTCCTCAAACAGTTGAAATTAGAGCTACCGTTCGATCCAGCAATTGCACTACTGGGTATTTACCACAAAGATACAAATGTAGGGACCCGAAGGGGTACGTGTACCCCAATGTTTATAGCAGCAATGTCCACCATAGCCAAACTGTGGAAAGAGCCAAGATGCCCATCGACAGATGAATGGATAAAGAAGAGGTGGTAGAGATACACAATGGAATATTATGCAGCCATCAAAAGGAATGAGATCTTGCCATTTGCAACGACGTGGATGGAACTGGAGGGTGTTATGCTGAGTGAAATAAGTCAATCAGAGAAAGACATGTATCACATGACCTCACTGATATGAGGAATTCTTAATCTCAGGAGAGAAACGGAGTGTTACTGCAGTGGTTGGGGGTGGGAGGGATGGGGTGGCTGGGTGCTAGACATTGGGGAGGGTATGTGCTCCGGTGAGCGCTGTGAATTGTGCAAGACTGTTGAATCACAGTTCTGTACTTCTGAAACAAATAACGCACCATATTTTAAGAAAAAAGAAAAAGAAGAAGATAACAGGAGAGGAAGAAAAGGGGAGTATGTCAGAGGGGGAGACGAACCATGAGAGATGAAGGACTCTGAAAGACAAACTGAGGGTTCTAGAGGGGAGGGGGGGAGGGGGATGGGTGAGCCTGGTGATGGGTATGGAGGAGGGCACGTTCTGCATGGAGCACTGGGTGTTATGAACAAACAATGAATCATGGAACACTGCACCAAAAACTAATGATGTAATATATGGTGATTAACATAACTATAAAAAAATTAAAAAAATAATCATGAATGAAAGAGGAGAGATGACAACCAACACCAAAGAAATACAAACAATTATAAGAACGTATTATGAGCCACTCTATGCCAGCACATTAGATAATCTTGAAGAAATGGATGCATTCCCAGAAATGTATCAACTACCTAAGCTGAACCAGGAAGAAATAGAAAACCTGAAGAGACCTATAACCGCTAATGAGGAAATTGAAGCAGTCATCAAAAATCTCCCAACAAACAGGAGCCCAAGGCCAGATGGCTTCCCAGGGGAATTCTACCAACCATTTAAAGAAGTAGTACTACCTATTCTTCTGAAACTGTCCCAAAAAATAGAAATGGAAGGAAAGCATCCAAACTCGTCTTATGAGGCCATTACCTTGATCCCCAAACCGAACAAAGACCCCATCAAAAAGGAAAATTACCGGTCCATATCCCTGAGGAACATGGATGCGAAACTTCTCACCAAAACGCCAGCCAATAGGATCCAACAGTGCATTAAAAGGATCATTCACCACGACCAAGTGGGATTTACTCCTAGGCTGCAAGGTTGGTTCAACATCTGCAAATCAATCAATGTGATACAATACATTAATAAAAAAAAAAAGAAAAAGAACCATATGATCCTGTAAATAGATGCAGAAAAAGCATTTGACATACTACAGCATCCTTTCTTGAACAAAACTCTTCAGAGTATAGGGAGAGAGGGTACATACCTCAATATCATAAAAGCCATCTATGAATAACCTACAGCCAATATCATTCTCAAGGGGGAAAGGCTGAGAGCCTTTCCCCTAAGGTCAGGAACGCGGCAGGGATGTCCACTCTCACCACTGCTATTCAACATAGTATTAGAAGTCCTAGCCACAGCAATTAGACAACCAAAAGAAACGAAAGGCATCCAAATCGGCAAAGAGGAAGTCAAACTCTCACTCTTTGCAGAGGATATGATACTGTACGTGGAAAACCCAAAAGACTCCACCCCAAAACTGCCAAAACTCATACAGGAATTCAGTCAAGTGGCAGGATATAAAATCAATGCACAGAAATCCGTGGCATTCCTATACACCAACAACAAGACAGAAGAGAGACAAATCAAGGAGTCGATCCCATTTACAATTGCACCCAAAGCCATTAGATACCTAGGAATAAATCTAACCAAAGAGGCAAAGGATCTGTACTCAGAAAACTATAAAATACCCATGAAAGCAATTGAAGAAGACACAAAGAAATGGAAAAACGTTCCATGCTCATGGATTGGGAGAATCAACATTGTGAAGATGTCAATGCTACCTAGAGCAATCTACACATTCAATGCAATCCCCATCAAAATACCATCCACTTTTTTCACAGACATGGAACAAATAATCCTAAAATTTGTATGGAACCAGAAGAGACCCAGAATAGCCAGAGGAATACTGAAAAAGAAAAGCAAAGCTGGCGGCATCGCAATTCCGGACTTCCAGCTCTATTACAAAGCTGTCATCATCAAGACAGTATGGTCCTGGCACAAAAACAGACACATTGATCAATGGAACAGAATCGAGAGCCCAGAAATGGACCCTCAACTCTATGGTCAACTCATCTTTGACAAAGCAGGAAAGAATGTCCAGTGGAAACGAGACAGTCTCTTCAACAAATGGTGTTGGGAAAATTGGACAGCCACATGCAGAAGAATGAAACTGGACCATTTCCTTACACCACACACAAAAATCGACTCCAAATGGTTGAAAGACCTAAACGTGAGACAGGAGACCATCCAAATCCTAAAGGAGAACACAGGTAGCAACCTTTTCGACCTTAGCCGCAGCAACTTCTCCCTAGAAACATCGCCAAAGGCACGGGAAGCCAGGGCAAAAATGAACTACTGGGATTTCATGCAGATAAAAAGCTTTTGCACAGCAAAAGAAACGGTCCACAAAACCCAAAGACAACCGACAGAATGGGAGAAAATATTTGCAAATGACATATCAGAATAAGGGCTAGTATCCAAAATCTATAAAGAACTTATCAAACTCAACACCCAAAGAACAAATAATCCAGTCAAGGAATGGGCAGAAGACATGAACAGACATTTCTCCAAAGAAGACATCCACATGGCCAACAGGCACATGAAAAAGTGCTCAACATCGCTCGGCATCAGGGAAATCCAAATCAAAACCTCAATGAGATACCACCTCACACCAGTCCGATTGGCTAAAATGAACAAGTCAGGGAACGGCAGATGTTGGCGGGGATGTGGAGAAAGGGGAACCCTCCTACACTGTTGGTGGGAATGCAAGCTGGTGCAACCCCTCTGGAAAACAGTATGGAGGTTCCTCAAACAGTTGAAATTAGAGCTACCGTTCGATCCAGCAGTTGCACTACTGGGTATTTACCACAAAGATACAAATGTAGGGACCGGAAGGGGTACGTGTACCCCAATGTTTATAGCAGCAATGTCCACCATAGCCAAACTGTGGAAAGAGCCAAGATGCCCATCGACAGATGAATGGATAAAGAAGAGGTGGTAGAGATACACAATGGAATATTATGCAGCCATCAAAAGGAATGAGATCTTGCCATTTGCAACGACGTGGATGGAACTGGAGGGTGTTATGCTGAGTGAAATAAGTCAATCAGAGAAAGACATGTATCACATGACCTCACTGATATGAGGAATTCTTAATCTCAGGAGAGAAACGGAGTGTTACTGCAGTGGTTGGGGGTGGGAGGGATGGGGTGGCTGGGTGCTAGACATTGGGGAGGGTATGTGCTACGGTGAGCGCTGTGAATTGTGCAAGACTGTTGAATCACAGTTCTGTACTTCTGAAACAAATAACGCACCATATTTTAAGAAAAAAGAAAAAGAAGAAGATAACAGGAGAGGAAGAAAAGGGGAGTATGTCAGAGGGGGAGACGAACCATGAGAGATGAAGGACTCTGAAAGACAAACTGAGGGTTCTAGAGGGGAGGGGGGGAGGGGGATGGGTGAGCCTGGTGATGGGTATGGAGGAGGGCACGTTCTGCATGGAGCACTGGGTGTTATGAACAAACAATGAATCATGGAACACTGCACCAAAAACTAATGATGTAATATATGGTGATTAACATAACTATAAAAAAATTAAAAAAATAATCATGAATGAAAGAGGAGAGATGACAACCAACACCAAAGAAATACAAACAATTATAAGAACGTATTATGAGCCACTCTATGCCAGCACATTAGATAATCTTGAAGAAATGGATGCATTCCCAGAAATGTATCAACTACCTAAGCTGAACCAGGAAGAAATAGAAAACCTGAAGAGACCTATAACCGCTAATGAGGAAATTGAAGCAGTCATCAAAAATCTCCCAACAAACAGGAGCCCAAGGCCAGATGGCTTCCCAGGGGAATTCTACCAACCATTTAAAGAAGTAGTACTACCTATTCTTCTGAAACTGTCCCAAAAAATAGAAATGGAAGGAAAGCATCCAAACTCGTCTTATGAGGCCATTACCTTGATCCCCAAACCGAACAAAGACCCCATCAAAAAGGAAAATTACAGGTCCATATCCCTGAGGAACATGGATGCGAAACTTCTCACCAAAACGCCAGCCAATAGGATCCAACAGTGCATTAAAAGGATCATTCACCACGACCAAGTGGGATTTACTCCTAGGCTGCAAGGTTGGTTCAACATCTGCAAATCAATCAATGTGATACAATACATTAATAAAAAAAAAAAGAAAAAGAACCATATGATCCTGTAAATAGATGCAGAAAAAGCATTTGACAAAGTACAGCATCCTTTCTTGAACAAAACTCTTCAGAGTATAGGGAGAGAGGGTACATACCTCAATATCATAAAAGCCATCTATGAATAACCTACAGCCAATATCATTCTCAAGGGGGAAAGGCTGAGAGCCTTTCCCCTAAGGTCAGGAACGCGGCAGGGATGTCCACTCTCACCACTGCTATTCAACATAGTATTAGAAGTCCTAGCCACAGCAATTAGACAACCAAAAGAAACGAAAGGCATCCAAAACGGCAAAGAGGAAGTCAAACTCTCACTCTTTGCAGAGGATATGATACTGTACGTGGAAAACCCAAAAGACTCCACCCCAAAACTGCCAAAACTCATACAGGAATTCAGTCAAGTGGCAGGATATAAAATCAATGCACAGAAATCCGTGGCATTCCTATACACCAACAACAAGACAGAAGAGAGACCAATCAAGGAGTCGATCCCATTTACAATTGCACCCAAAACCATTAGATACCTAGGAATAAATCTAACCAAAGAGGCAAAGGATCTGTACTCAGAAAACTATAAAATACCCATGAAAGCAATTGAAGAAGACACAAAGAAATGGAAAAACGTTCCATGCTCATGGATTGGGAGAATCAACATTGTGAAGATGTCAATGCTACCTAGAGCAATCTACACATTCAATGCAATCCCCATCAAAATACCATCCACTTTTTTCACAGACATGGAACAAATAATCCTAAAATTTGTATGGAACCAGAAGAGACCCAGAATAGCCAGAGGAATACTGAAAAAGAAAAGCAAAGCTGGCGGCATCGCAATTCCGGACTTCCAGCTCTATTACAAAGCTGTCATCATCAAGACAGTATGGTCCTGGCACAAAAACAGACACATTGATCAATGGAACAGAATCGAGAGCCCAGAAATGGACCCTCAACTCTATGGTCAACTCATCTTTGACAAAGCAGGAAAGAATGTCCAGTGGAAACGAGACAGTCTCTTCAACAAATGGTGTTGGGAAAATTGGACAGCCACATGCAGAAGAATGAAACTGGACCATTTCCTTACACCACACACAAAAATCGACTCCAAATGGTTGAAAGACCTAAACGTGAGACAGGAGACCATCCAAATCCTAAAGGAGAACACAGGTAGCAACCTTTTCGACCTTAGCCGCAGCAACTTCTCCCTAGAAACATCGCCAAAGGCACGGGAAGCCAGGGCAAAAATGAACTACTGGGATTTCATGCAGATAAAAAGCTTTTGCACAGCAAAAGAAACGGTCCACAAAACCCAAAGACAACCGACAGAATGGGAGAAAATATTTGCAAATGACATATCAGAATAAGGGCTAGTATCCAAAATCTATAAAGAACTTATCAAACTCAACACCCAAAGAACAAATAATCCAGTCAAGGAATGGGCAGAAGACATGAACAGACATTTCTCCAAAGAAGACATCCACATGGCCAACAGGCACATGAAAAAGTGCTCAACATCGCTCGGCATCAGGGAAATCCAAATCAAAACCTCAATGAGATACCACCTCACACCAGTCCGATTGGCTAAAATGAACAAGTCAGGGAACGGCAGATGTTGGCGGGGATGTGGAGAAAGGGGAACCCTCCTACACTGTTGGTGGGAATGCAAGCTGGTGCAACCCCTCTGGAAAACAGTATGGAGGTTCCTCAAACAGTTGAAATTAGAGCTACCGTTCGATCCAGCAATTGCACTACTGGGTATTTACCACAAAGATACAAATGTAGGGACCCGAAGGGGTACGTGTACCCCAATGTTTATAGCAGCAATGTCCACCATAGCCAAACTGTGGAAAGAGCCAAGATGCCCATCGACAGATGAATGGATAAAGAAGAGGTGGTAGAGATACACAATGGAATATTATGCAGCCATCAAAAGGAATGAGATCTTGCCATTTGCAACGACGTGGATGGAACTGGAGGGTGTTATGCTGAGTGAAATAAGTCAATCAGAGAAAGACATGTATCACATGACCTCACTGATATGAGGAATTCTTAATCTCAGGAGAGAAACGGAGTGTTACTGCAGTGGTTGGGGGTGGGAGGGATGGGGTGGCTGGGTGCTAGACATTGGGGAGGGTATGTGCTACGGTGAGCGCTGTGAATTGTGCAAGACTGTTGAATCACAGTTCTGTACTTCTGAAACAAATAACGCACCATATTTTAAGAAAAAAGAAAAAGAAGAAGATAACAGGAGAGGAAGAAAAGGGGAGTATGTCAGAGGGGGAGACGAACCATGAGAGATGAAGGACTCTGAAAGACAAACTGAGGGTTCTAGAGGGGAGGGGGGTAGGGGGATGGGTGAGCCTGGTGATGGGTATGGAGGAGGGCACGTTCTGCATGGAGCACTGGGTGTTATGAACAAACAATGAATCATGGAACACTGCACCAAAAACTAATGATGTAATATATGGTGATTAACATAACTATAAAAAAATTAAAAAAATAATCATGAATGAAAGAGGAGAGATGACAACCAACACCAAAGAAATACAAACAATTATAAGAACGTATTATGAGCCACTCTATGCCAGCACATTAGATAATCTTGAAGAAATGGATGCATTCCCAGAAATGTATCAACTACCTAAGCTGAACCAGGAAGAAATAGAAAACCTGAAGAGACCTATAACCGCTAATGAGGAAATTGAAGCAGTCATCAAAAATCTCCCAACAAACAGGAGCCCAAGGCCAGATGGCTTCCCAGGGGAATTCTACCAACCATTTAAAGAAGTAGTACTACCTATTCTTCTGAAACTGTCCCAAAAAATAGAAATGGAAGGAAAGCATCCAAACTCGTCTTATGAGGCCATTACCTTGATCCCCAAACCGAACAAAGACCCCATCAAAAAGGAAAATTACAGGTCCATATCCCTGAGGAACATGGATGCGAAACTTCTCACCAAAACGCCAGCCAATAGGATCCAACAGTGCATTAAAAGGATCATTCACCACGACCAAGTGGGATTTACTCCTAGGCTGCAAGGTTGGTTCAACATCTGCAAATCAATCAATGTGATACAATACATTAATAAAAAAAAAAAGAAAAAGAACCATATGATCCTGTAAATAGATGCAGAAAAAGCATTTGACAAACTACAGCATCTTTTCTTGAACAAAACTCTTCAGAGTATAGGGAGAGAGGGTACATACCTCAATATCATAAAAGCCATCTATGAATAACCTACAGCCAATATCATTCTCAAGGGGGAAAGGCTGAGAGCCTTTCCCCTAAGGTCAGGAACGCGGCAGGGATGTCCACTCTCACCACTGCTATTCAACATAGTATTAGAAGTCCTAGCCACAGCAATTAGACAACCAAAAGAAACGAAAGGCATCCAAATCGGCAAAGAGGAAGTCAAACTCTCACTCTTTGCAGAGGATATGATACTGTACGTGGAAAACCCAAAAGACTCCACCCCAAAACTGCCAAAACTCATACAGGAATTCAGTCAAGTGGCAGGATATAAAATCAATGCACAGAAATCCGTGGCATTCCTATACACCAACAACAAGACAGAAGAGAGACCAATCAAGGAGTCGATCCCATTTACAATTGCACCCAAAGCCATTAGATACCTAGGAATAAATCTAACCAAAGAGGCAAAGGATCTGTACTCAGAAAACTATAAAATACCCATGAAAGCAATTGAAGAAGACACAAAGAAATGGAAAAACGTTCCATGCTCATGGATTGGGAGAATCAACATTGTGAAGATGTCAATGCTACCTAGAGCAATCTACACATTCAATGCAATCCCCATCAAAATACCATCCACTTTTTTCACAGACATGGAACAAATAATCCTAAAATTTGTATGGAACCAGAAGAGACCCAGAATAGCCAGAGGAATACTGAAAAAGAAAAGCAAAGCTGGCGGCATCGCAATTCCGGACTTCCAGCTCTATTACAAAGCTGTCATCATCAAGACAGTATGGTCCTGGCACAAAAACAGACACATTGATCAATGGAACAGAATCGAGAGCCCAGAAATGGACCCTCAACTCTATGGTCAACTCATCTTTGACAAAGCAGGAAAGAATGTCCAGTGGAAACGAGACAGTCTCTTCAACAAATGGTGTTGGGAAAATTGGACAGCCACATGCAGAAGAATGAAACTGGACCATTTCCTTACACCACACACAAAAATCGACTCCAAATGGTTGAAAGACCTAAACGTGAGACAGGAGACCATCCAAATCCTAAAGGAGAACACAGGTAGCAACCTTTTCGACCTTAGCCGCAGCAACTTCTCCCTAGAAACATCGCCAAAGGCACGGGAAGCCAGGGCAAAAATGAACTACTGGGATTTCATGCAGATAAAAAGCTTTTGCACAGCAAAAGAAACGGTCCACAAAACCCAAAGACAACCGACAGAATGGGAGAAAATATTTGCAAATGACATATCAGAATAAGGGCTAGTATCCAAAATCTATAAAGAACTTATCAAACTCAACACCCAAAGAACAAATAATCCAGTCAAGGAATGGGCAGAAGACATGAACAGACATTTCTCCAAAGAAGACATCCACATGGCCAACAGGCACATGAAAAAGTGCTCAACATCGCTCGGCATCAGGGAAATCCAAATCAAAACCTCAATGAGATACCACCTCACACCAGTCCGATTGGCTAAAATGAACAAGTCAGGGAACGGCAGATGTTGGCGGGGATGTGGAGAAAGGGGAACCCTCCTACACTGTTGGTGGGAATGCAAGCTGGTGCAACCCCTCTGGAAAACAGTATGGAGGTTCCTCAAACAGTTGAAATTAGAGCTACCGTTCGATCCAGCAATTGCACTACTGGGTATTTACCACAAAGATACAAATGTAGGGACCCGAAGGGGTACGTGTACCCCAATGTTTATAGCAGCAATGTCCACCATAGCCAAACTGTGGAAAGAGCCAAGATGCCCATCGACAGATGAATGGATAAAGAAGAGGTGGTAGAGATACACAATGGAATATTATGCAGCCATCAAAAGGAATGAGATCTTGCCATTTGCAACGACGTGGATGGAACTGGAGGGTGTTATGCTGAGTGAAATAAGTCAATCAGAGAAAGACATGTATCACATGACCTCACTGATATGAGGAATTCTTAATCTCAGGAGAGAAACGGAGTGTTACTGCAGTGGTTGGGGGTGGGAGGGATGGGGTGGCTGGGTGCTAGACATTGGGGAGGGTATGTGCTCCGGTGAGCGCTGTGAATTGTGCAAGACTGTTGAATCACAGTTCTGTACTTCTGAAACAAATAACGCACCATATTTTAAGAAAAAAGAAAAAGAAGAAGATAACAGGAGAGGAAGAAAAGGGGAGTATGTCAGAGGGGGAGACGAACCATGAGAGATGAAGGACTCTGAAAGACAAACTGAGGGTTCTAGAGGGGAGGGGGGGAGGGGGATGGGTGAGCCTGGTGATGGGTATGGAGGAGGGCACGTTCTGCATGGAGCACTGGGTGTTATGAACAAACAATGAATCATGGAACACTGCACCAAAAACTAATGATGTAATATATGGTGATTAACATAACTATAAAAAAATTAAAAAAATAATCATGAATGAAAGAGGAGAGATGACAACCAACACCAAAGAAATACAAACAATTATAAGAACGTATTATGAGCCACTCTATGCCAGCACATTAGATAATCTTGAAGAAATGGATGCATTCCCAGAAATGTATCAACTACCTAAGCTGAACCAGGAAGAAATAGAAAACCTGAAGAGACCTATAACCGCTAATGAGGAAATTGAAGCAGTCATCAAAAATCTCCCAACAAACAGGAGCCCAAGGCCAGATGGCTTCCCAGGGGAATTCTACCAACCATTTAAAGAAGTAGTACTACCTATTCTTCTGAAACTGTCCCAAAAAATAGAAATGGAAGGAAAGCATCCAAACTCGTCTTATGAGGCCATTACCTTGATCCCCAAACCGAACAAAGACCCCATCAAAAAGGAAAATTACAGGTCCATATCCCTGAGGAACATGGATGCGAAACTTCTCACCAAAACGCCAGCCAATAGGATCCAACAGTGCATTAAAAGGATCATTCACCACGACCAAGTGGGATTTACTCCTAGGCTGCAAGGTTGGTTCAACATCTGCAAATCAATCAATGTGATACAATACATTAATAAAAAAAAAAAGAAAAAGAACCATATGATCCTGTAAATAGATGCAGAAAAAGCATTTGACAAACTACAGCATCCTTTCTTGAACAAAACTCTTCAGAGTATAGGGAGAGAGGGTACATACCTCAATATCATAAAAGCCATCTATGAATAACCTACAGCCAATATCATTCTCAAGGGGGAAAGGCTGAGAGCCTTTCCCCTAAGGTCAGGAACGCGGCAGGGATGTCCACTCTCACCACTGCTATTCAACATAGTATTAGAAGTCCTAGCCACAGCAATTAGACAACCAAAAGAAACGAAAGGCATCCAAATCGGCAAAGAGGAAGTCAAACTCTCACTCTTTGCAGAGGATATGATACTGTACGTGGAAAACCCAAAAGACTCCACCCCAAAACTGCCAAAACTCATACAGGAATTCAGTCAAGTGGCAGGATATAAAATCAATGCACAGAAATCCGTGGCATTCCTATACACCAACAACAAGACAGAAGAGAGACCAATCAAGGAGTCGATCCCATTTACAATTGCACCCAAAGCCATTAGATACCTAGGAATAAATCTAACCAAAGAGGCAAAGGATCTGTACTCAGAAAACTATAAAATACCCATGAAAGCAATTGAAGAAGACACAAAGAAATGGAAAAACGTTCCATGCTCATGGATTGGGAGAATCAACATTGTGAAGATGTCAATGCTACCTAGAGCAATCTACACATTCAATGCAATCCCCATCAAAATACCATCCACTTTTTTCACAGACATGGAACAAATAATCCTAAAATTTGTATGGAACCAGAAGAGACCCAGAATAGCCAGAGGAATACTGAAAAAGAAAAGCAAAGCTGGCGGCATCGCAATTCCGGACTTCCAGCTCTATTACAAAGCTGTCATCATCAAGACAGTATGGTCCTGGCACAAAAACAGACACATTGATCAATGGAACAGAATCGAGAGCCCAGAAATGGACCCTCAACTCTATGGTCAACTCATCTTTGACAAAGCAGGAAAGAATGTCCAGTGGAAACGAGACAGTCTCTTCAACAAATGGTGTTGGGAAAATTGGACAGCCACATGCAGAAGAATGAAACTGGACCATTTCCTTACACCACACACAAAAATCGACTCCAAATGGTTGAAAGACCTAAACGTGAGACAGGAGACCATCCAAATCCTAAAGGAGAACACAGGTAGCAACCTTTTCGACCTTAGCCGCAGCAACTTCTCCCTAGAAACATCGCCAAAGGCACGGGAAGCCAGGGCAAAAATGAACTACTGGGATTTCATGCAGATAAAAAGCTTTTGCACAGCAAAAGAAACGGTCCACAAAACCCAAAGACAACCGACAGAATGGGAGAAAATATTTGCAAATGACATATCAGAATAAGGGCTAGTATCCAAAATCTATAAAGAACTTATCAAACTCAACACCCAAAGAACAAATAATCCAGTCAAGGAATGGGCAGAAGACATGAACAGACATTTCTCCAAAGAAGACATCCACATGGCCAACAGGCACATGAAAAAGTGCTCAACATCGCTCGGCATCAGGGAAATCCAAATCAAAACCTCAATGAGATACCACCTCACACCAGTCCGATTGGCTAAAATGAACAAGTCAGGGAACGGCAGATGTTGGCGGGGATGTGGAGAAAGGGGAACCCTCCTACACTGTTGGTGGGAATGCAAGCTGGTGCAACCCCTCTGGAAAACAGTATGGAGGTTCCTCAAACAGTTGAAATTAGAGCTACCGTTCGATCCAGCAATTGCACTACTGGGTATTTACCACAAAGATACAAATGTAGGGACCCGAAGGGGTACGTGTACCCCAATGTTTATAGCAGCAATGTCCACCATAGCCAAACTGTGGAAAGAGCCAAGATGCCCATCGACAGATGAATGGATAAAGAAGAGGTGGTAGAGATACACAATGGAATATTATGCAGCCATCAAAAGGAATGAGATCTTGCCATTTGCAACGACGTGGATGGAACTGGAGGGTGTTATGCTGAGTGAAATAAGTCAATCAGAGAAAGACATGTATCACATGACCTCACTGATATGAGGAATTCTTAATCTCAGGAGAGAAACGGAGTGTTACTGCAGTGGTTGGGGGTGGGAGGGATGGGGTGGCTGGGTGCTAGACATTGGGGAGGGTATGTGCTACGGTGAGCGCTGTGAATTGTGCAAGACTGTTGAATCACAGTTCTGTACTTCTGAAACAAATAACGCACCATATTTTAAGAAAAAAGAAAAAGAAGAAGATAACAGGAGAGGAAGAAAAGGGGAGTATGTCAGAGGGGGAGACGAACCATGAGAGATGAAGGACTCTGAAAGACAAACTGAGGGTTCTAGAGGGGAGGGGGGGAGGGGGATGGGTGAGCCTGGTGATGGGTATGGAGGAGGGCACGTTCTGCATGGAGCACTGGGTGTTATGAACAAACAATGAATCATGGAACACTGCACCAAAAACTAATGATGTAATATATGGTGATTAACATAACTATAAAAAAATTAAAAAAATAATCATGAATGAAAGAGGAGAGATGACAACCAACACCAAAGAAATACAAACAATTATAAGAACGTATTATGAGCCACTCTATGCCAGCACATTAGATAATCTTGAAGAAATGGATGCATTCCCAGAAATGTATCAACTACCTAAGCTGAACCAGGAAGAAATAGAAAACCTGAAGAGACCTATAACCGCTAATGAGGAAATTGAAGCAGTCATCAAAAATCTCCCAACAAACAGGAGCCCAAGGCCAGATGGCTTCCCAGGGGAATTCTACCAACCATTTAAAGAAGTAGTACTACCTATTCTTCTGAAACTGTCCCAAAAAATAGAAATGGAAGGAAAGCATCCAAACTCGTCTTATGAGGCCATTACCTTGATCCCCAAACCGAACAAAGACCCCATCAAAAAGGAAAATTACCGGTCCATATCCCTGAGGAACATGGATGCGAAACTTCTCACCAAAACGCCAGCCAATAGGATCCAACAGTGCATTAAAAGGATCATTCACCACGACCAAGTGGGATTTACTCCTAGGCTGCAAGGTTGGTTCAACATCTGCAAATCAATCAATGTGATACAATACATTAATAAAAAAAAAAAGAAAAAGAACCATATGATCCTGTAAATAGATGCAGAAAAAGCATTTGACAAAGTACAGCATCCTTTCTTGAACAAAACTCTTCAGAGTATAGGGAGAGAGGGTACATACCTCAATATCATAAAAGCCATCTATGAATAACCTACAGCCAATATCATTCTCAAGGGGGAAAGGCTGAGAGCCTTTCCCCTAAGGTCAGGAACGCGGCAGGGATGTCCACTCTCACCACTGCTATTCAACATAGTATTAGAAGTCCTAGCCACAGCAATTAGACAACCAAAAGAAACGAAAGGCATCCAAAACGGCAAAGAGGAAGTCAAACTCTCACTCTTTGCAGAGGATATGATACTGTACGTGGAAAACCCAAAAGACTCCACCCCAAAACTGCCAAAACTCATACAGGAATTCAGTCAAGTGGCAGGATATAAAATCAATGCACAGAAATCCGTGGCATTCCTATACACCAACAACAAGACAGAAGAGAGACAAATCAAGGAGTCGATCCCATTTACAATTGCACCCAAAACCATTAGATACCTAGGAATAAATCTAACCAAAGAGGCAAAGGATCTGTACTCAGAAAACTATAAAATACCCATGAAAGCAATTGAAGAAGACACAAAGAAATGGAAAAACGTTCCATGCTCATGGATTGGGAGAATCAACATTGTGAAGATGTCAATGCTACCTAGAGCAATCTACACATTCAATGCAATCCCCATCAAAATACCATCCACTTTTTTCACAGACATGGAACAAATAATCCTAAAATTTGTATGGAACCAGAAGAGACCCAGAATAGCCAGAGGAATACTGAAAAAGAAAAGCAAAGCTGGCGGCATCGCAATTCCGGACTTCCAGCTCTATTACAAAGCTGTCATCATCAAGACAGTATGGTCCTGGCACAAAAACAGACACATTGATCAATGGAACAGAATCGAGAGCCCAGAAATGGACCCTCAACTCTATGGTCAACTCATCTTTGACAAAGCAGGAAAGAATGTCCAGTGGAAAAGAGACAGTCTCTTCAACAAATGGTGTTGGGAAAATTGGACAGCCACATGCAGAAGAATGAAACTGGACCATTTCCTTACACCACACACAAAAATCGACTCCAAATGGTTGAAAGACCTAAACGTGAGACAGGAGACCATCCAAATCCTAAAGGAGAACACAGGTAGCAACCTTTTCGACCTTAGCCGCAGCAAGTTCTCCCTAGAAACATCGCCAAAGGCACGGGAAGCCAGGGCAAAAATGAACTACTGGGATTTCATGCAGATAAAAAGCTTTTGCACAGCAAAAGAAACGGTCCACAAAACCCAAAGACAACCGACAGAATGGGAGAAAATATTTGCAAATGACATATCAGAATAAGGGCTAGTATCCAAAATCTATAAAGAACTTATCAAACTCAACACCCAAAGAACAAATAATCCAGTCAAGGAATGGGCAGAAGACATGAACAGACATTTCTCCAAAGAAGACATCCACATGGCCAACAGGCACATGAAAAAGTGCTCAACATCGCTCGGCATCAGGGAAATCCAAATCAAAACCTCAATGAGATACCACCTCACACCAGTCCGATTGGCTAAAATGAACAAGTCAGGGAACGGCAGATGTTGGCGGGGATGTGGAGAAAGGGGAACCCTCCTACACTGTTGGTGGGAATGCAAGCTGGTGCAACCCCTCTGGAAAACAGTATGGAGGTTCCTCAAACAGTTGAAATTAGAGCTACCGTTCGATCCAGCAATTGCACTACTGGGTATTTACCACAAAGATACAAATGTAGGGACCCGAAGGGGTACGTGTACCCCAATGTTTATAGCAGCAATGTCCACCATAGCCAAACTGTGGAAAGAGCCAAGATGCCCATCGACAGATGAATGGATAAAGAAGAGGTGGTAGAGATACACAATGGAATATTATGCAGCCATCAAAAGGAATGAGATCTTGCCATTTGCAACGACGTGGATGGAACTGGAGGGTGTTATGCTGAGTGAAATAAGTCAATCAGAGAAAGACATGTATCACATGACCTCACTGATATGAGGAATTCTTAATCTCAGGAGAGAAACGGAGTGTTACTGCAGTGGTTGGGGGTGGGAGGGATGGGGTGGCTGGGTGCTAGACATTGGGGAGGGTATGTGCTACGGTGAGCGCTGTGAATTGTGCAAGACTGTTGAATCACAGTTCTGTACTTCTGAAACAAATAACGCACCATATTTTAAGAAAAAAGAAAAAGAAGAAGATAACAGGAGAGGAAGAAAAGGGGAGTATGTCAGAGGGGGAGACGAACCATGAGAGATGAAGGACTCTGAAAGACAAACTGAGGGTTCTAGAGGGGAGGGGGGGAGGGGGATGGGTGAGCCTGGTGATGGGTATGGAGGAGGGCACGTTCTGCATGGAGCACTGGGTGTTATGAACAAACAATGAATCATGGAACACTGCACCAAAAACTAATGATGTAATATATGGTGATTAACATAACTATAAAAAAATTAAAAAAATAATCATGAATGAAAGAGGAGAGATGACAACCAACACCAAAGAAATACAAACAATTATAAGAACGTATTATGAGCCACTCTATGCCAGCACATTAGATAATCTTGAAGAAATGGATGCATTCCCAGAAATGTATCAACTACCTAAGCTGAACCAGGAAGAAATAGAAAACCTGAAGAGACCTATAACCGCTAATGAGGAAATTGAAGCAGTCATCAAAAATCTCCCAACAAACAGGAGCCCAAGGCCAGATGGCTTCCCAGGGGAATTCTACCAACCATTTAAAGAAGTAGTACTACCTATTCTTCTGAAACTGTCCCAAAAAATAGAAATGGAAGGAAAGCATCCAAACTCGTCTTATGAGGCCATTACCTTGATCCCCAAACCGAACAAAGACCCCATCAAAAAGGAAAATTACCGGTCCATATCCCTGAGGAACATGGATGCGAAACTTCTCACCAAAACGCCAGCCAATAGGATCCAACAGTGCATTAAAAGGATCATTCACCACGACCAAGTGGGATTTACTCCTAGGCTGCAAGGTTGGTTCAACATCTGCAAATCAATCAATGTGATACAATACATTAATAAAAAAAAAAAGAAAAAGAACCATATGATCCTGTAAATAGATGCAGAAAAAGCATTTGACAAAGTACAGCATCCTTTCTTGAACAAAACTCTTCAGAGTATAGGGAGAGAGGGTACATACCTCAATATCATAAAAGCCATCTATGAATAACCTACAGCCAATATCATTCTCAAGGGGGAAAGGCTGAGAGCCTTTCCCCTAAGGTCAGGAACGCGGCAGGGATGTCCACTCTCACCACTGCTATTCAACATAGTATTAGAAGTCCTAGCCACAGCAATTAGACAACCAAAAGAAACGAAAGGCATCCAAAACGGCAAAGAGGAAGTCAAACTCTCACTCTTTGCAGAGGATATGATACTGTACGTGGAAAACCCAAAAGACTCCACCCCAAAACTGCCAAAACTCATACAGGAATTCAGTCAAGTGGCAGGATATAAAATCAATGCACAGAAATCCGTGGCATTCCTATACACCAACAACAAGACAGAAGAGAGACAAATCAAGGAGTCGATCCCATTTACAATTGCACCCAAAACCATTAGATACCTAGGAATAAATCTAACCAAAGAGGCAAAGGATCTGTACTCAGAAAACTATAAAATACCCATGAAAGCAATTGAAGAAGACACAAAGAAATGGAAAAACGTTCCATGCTCATGGATTGGGAGAATCAACATTGTGAAGATGTCAATGCTACCTAGAGCAATCTACACATTCAATGCAATCCCCATCAAAATACCATCCACTTTTTTCACAGACATGGAACAAATAATCCTAAAATTTGTATGGAACCAGAAGAGACCCAGAATAGCCAGAGGAATACTGAAAAAGAAAAGCAAAGCTGGCGGCATCGCAATTCCGGACTTCCAGCTCTATTACAAAGCTGTCATCATCAAGACAGTATGGTCCTGGCACAAAAACAGACACATTGATCAATGGAACAGAATCGAGAGCCCAGAAATGGACCCTCAACTCTATGGTCAACTCATCTTTGACAAAGCAGGAAAGAATGTCCAGTGGAAAAGAGACAGTCTCTTCAACAAATGGTGTTGGGAAAATTGGACAGCCACATGCAGAAGAATGAAACTGGACCATTTCCTTACACCACACACAAAAATCGACTCCAAATGGTTGAAAGACCTAAACGTGAGACAGGAGACCATCCAAATCCTAAAGGAGAACACAGGTAGCAACCTTTTCGACCTTAGCCGCAGCAACTTCTCCCTAGAAACATCGCCAAAGGCACGGGAAGCCAGGGCAAAAATGAACTACTGGGATTTCATGCAGATAAAAAGCTTTTGCACAGCAAAAGAAACGGTCCACAAAACCCAAAGACAACCGACAGAATGGGAGAAAATATTTGCAAATGACATATCAGAATAAGGGCTAGTATCCAAAATCTATAAAGAACTTATCAAACTCAACACCCAAAGAACAAATAATCCAGTCAAGGAATGGGCAGAAGACATGAACAGACATTTCTCCAAAGAAGACATCCACATGGCCAACAGGCACATGAAAAAGTGCTCAACATCGCTCGGCATCAGGGAAATCCAAATCAAAACCTCAATGAGATACCACCTCACACCAGTCCGATTGGCTAAAATGAACAAGTCAGGGAACGGCAGATGTTGGCGGGGATGTGGAGAAAGGGGAACCCTCCTACACTGTTGGTGGGAATGCAAGCTGGTGCAACCCCTCTGGAAAACAGTATGGAGGTTCCTCAAACAGTTGAAATTAGAGCTACCGTTCGATCCAGCAATTGCACTACTGGGTATTTACCACAAAGATACAAATGTAGGGACCCGAAGGGGTACGTGTACCCCAATGTTTATAGCAGCAATGTCCACCATAGCCAAACTGTGGAAAGAGCCAAGATGCCCATCGACAGATGAATGGATAAAGAAGAGGTGGTAGAGATACACAATGGAATATTATGCAGCCATCAAAAGGAATGAGATCTTGCCATTTGCAACGACGTGGATGGAACTGGAGGGTGTTATGCTGAGTGAAATAAGTCAATCAGAGAAAGACATGTATCACATGACCTCACTGATATGAGGAATTCTTAATCTCAGGAGAGAAACGGAGTGTTACTGCAGTGGTTGGGGGTGGGAGGGATGGGGTGGCTGGGTGCTAGACATTGGGGAGGGTATGTGCTACGGTGAGCGCTGTGAATTGTGCAAGACTGTTGAATCACAGTTCTGTACTTCTGAAACAAATAACGCACCATATTTTAAGAAAAAAGAAAAAGAAGAAGATAACAGGAGAGGAAGAAAAGGGGAGTATGTCAGAGGGGGAGACGAACCATGAGAGATGAAGGACGCTGAAAGACAAACTGAGGGTTCTAGAGGGGAGGGGGGGAGGGGGATGGGTGAGCCTGGTGATGGGTATGGAGGAGGGCACGTTCTGCATGGAGCACTGGGTGTTATGAACAAACAATGAATCATGGAACACTGCACCAAAAACTAATGATGTAATATATGGTGATTAACATAACTATAAAAAAATTAAAAAAATAATCATGAATGAAAGAGGAGAGATGACAACCAACACCAAAGAAATACAAACAATTATAAGAACGTATTATGAGCCACTCTATGCCAGCAGATTAGATAATCTTGAAGAAATGGATGCATTCCCAGAAATGTATCAACTACCTAAGCTGAACCAGGAAGAAATAGAAAACCTGAAGAGACCTATAACCGCTAATGAGGAAATTGAAGCAGTCATCAAAAATCTCCCAACAAACAGGAGCCCAAGGCCAGATGGCTTCCCAGGGGAATTCTACCAACCATTTAAAGAAGTAGTACTACCTATTCTTCTGAAACTGTCCCAAAAAATAGAAATGGAAGGAAAGCATCCAAACTCGTCTTATGAGGCCATTACCTTGATCCCCAAACCGAACAAAGACCCCATCAAAAAGGAAAATTACCGGTCCATATCCCTGAGGAACATGGATGCAAAACTTCTCACCAAAACGCCAGCCAATAGGATCCAACAGTGCATTAAAAGGATCATTCACCACGACCAAGTGGGATTTACTCCTAGGCTGCAAGGTTGGTTCAACATCTGCAAATCAATCAATGTGATACAATACATTAATAAAAAAAAAAAGAAAAAGAACCATATGATCCTGTAAATAGATGCAGAAAAAGCATTTGACAAAGTACAGCATCCTTTCTTGAACAAAACTCTTCAGAGTATAGGGAGAGAGGGTACATACCTCAATATCATAAAAGCCATCTATGAATAACCTACAGCCAATATCATTCTCAAGGGGGAAAGGCTGAGAGCCTTTCCCCTAAGGTCAGGAACGCGGCAGGGATGTCCACTCTCACCACTGCTATTCAACATAGTATTAGAAGTCCTAGCCACAGCAATTAGACAACCAAAAGAAACGAAAGGCATCCAAATCGGCAAAGAGGAAGTCAAACGCTCACTCTTTGTAGAGGATATGATACTGTACGTGGAAAACCCAAAAGACTCCACCCCAAAACTGCCAAAACTCATACAGGAATTCAGTCAAGTGGCAGGATATAAAATCAATGCACAGAAATCCGTGGCATTCCTATACACCAACAACAAGAAAGAAGAGAGACAAATCAAGGAGTCGATCCCATTTACAATTGCACCCAAAACCATTAGATACCTAGGAATAAATCTAACCAAAGAGGCAAAGGATCTGTACTCAGAAAACTATAAAATACCCATGAAAGCAATTGAAGAAGACACAAAGAAATGGAAAAACGTTCCATGCTCATGGATTGGGAGAATCAACATTGTGAAGATGTCAATGCTACCTAGAGCAATCTACACATTCAATGCAATCCCCATCAAAATACCATCCACTTTTTTCACAGACATGGAACAAATAATCCTAAAATTTGTATGGAACCAGAAGAGACCCAGAATAGCCAGAGGAATACTGAAAAAGAAAAGCAAAGCTGGCGGCATCGCAATTCCGGACTTCCAGCTCTATTACAAAGCTGTCATCATCAAGACAGTATGGTCCTGGCACAAAAACAGACACATTGATCAATGGAACAGAATCGAGAGCCCAGAAATGGACCCTCAACTCTATGGTCAACTCATCTTTGACAAAGCAGGAAAGAATGTCCAGTGGAAAAGAGACAGTCTCTTCAACAAATGGTGTTGGGAAAATTGGACAGCCACATGCAGAAGAATGAAACTGGACCATTTCCTTACACCACACACAAAAATCGACTCCAAATGGTTGAAAGACCTAAACGTGAGACAGGAGACCATCCAAATCCTAAAGGAGAACACAGGTAGCAACCTTTTCGACCTTAGCCGCAGCAAGTTCTCCCTAGAAACATCGCCAAAGGCACGGGAAGCCAGGGCAAAAATGAACTACTGGGATTTCATGCAGATAAAAAGCTTTTGCACAGCAAAAGAAACGGTCCACAAAACCAAAAGACAACCGACAGAATGGGAGAAAATATTTGCAAATGACATATCAGAATAAGGGCTAGTATCCAAAATCTATAAAGAACTTATCAAACTCAACACCCAAAGAACAAATAATCCAGTCAAGAAATGGGCAGAAGACATGAACAGACATTTCTCCAAAGAAGACATCCACATGGCCAACAGGCACATGAAAAAGTGCTCAACATCGCTCGGCATCAGGGAAATCCAAATCAAAACCTCAATGAGATACCACCTCACACCAGTCAGATTGGCTAAAATGAACAAGTCAGGGAACGGCAGAGGTTGGCGGGGATGTGGAGAAAGGGGAACCCTCCTACACTGTTGGTGGGAATGCAAGCTGGTGCAACCCCTCTGGAAAACAGTATGGAGGTTCCTCAAACAGTTGAAATTAGAGCTACCGTTCGATCCAGCAATTGCACTACTGGGTATTTACCACAAAGATACAAATGTAGGGACCCGAAGGGGTACGTGTACCCCAATGTTTATAGCAGCAATGTCCACCATAGCCAAACTGTGGAAAGAGCCAAGATGCCCATCGACAGATGAATGGATAAAGAAGAGGTGGTAGAGATACACAATGGAATATTATGCAGCCATCAAAAGGAATGAGATCTTGCCATTTGCAACGACGTGGATGGAACTGGAGGGTGTTATGCTGAGTGAAATAAGTCAATCAGAGAAAGACATGTATCACATGACCTCACTGATATGAGGAATTCTTAATCTCAGGAGAGAAACGGAGTGTTACTGCAGTGGTTGGGGGTGGGAGGGATGGGGTGGCTGGGTGCTAGACATTGGGGAGGGTATGTGCTACGGTGAGCGCTGTGAATTGTGCAAGACTGTTGAATCACAGTTCTGTACTTCTGAAACAAATAACGCACCATATTTTAAGAAAAAAGAAAAAGAAGAAGATAACAGGAGAGGAAGAAAAGGGGAGTATGTCAGAGGGGGAGACGAACCATGAGAGATGAAGGACGCTGAAAGACAAACTGAGGGTTCTAGAGGGGAGGGGGGGAGGGGGATGGGTGAGCCTGGTGATGGGTATGGAGGAGGGCACGTTCTGCATGGAGCACTGGGTGTTATGAACAAACAATGAATCATGGAACACTGCACCAAAAACTAATGATGTAATATATGGTGATTAACATAACTATAAAAAAATTAAAAAAATAATCATGAATGAAAGAGGAGAGATGACAACCAACACCAAAGAAATACAAACAATTATAAGAACGTATTATGAGCCACTCTATGCCAGCAGATTAGATAATCTTGAAGAAATGGATGCATTCCCAGAAATGTATCAACTACCTAAGCTGAACCAGGAAGAAATAGAAAACCTGAAGAGACCTATAACCGCTAATGAGGAAATTGAAGCAGTCATCAAAAATCTCCCAACAAACAGGAGCCCAAGGCCAGATGGCTTCCCAGGGGAATTCTACCAACCATTTAAAGAAGTAGTACTACCTATTCTTCTGAAACTGTCCCAAAAAATAGAAATGGAAGGAAAGCATCCAAACTCGTCTTATGAGGCCATTACCTTGATCCCCAAACCGAACAAAGACCCCATCAAAAAGGAAAATTACCGGTCCATATCCCTGAGGAACATGGATGCAAAACTTCTCACCAAAACGCCAGCCAATAGGATCCAACAGTGCATTAAAAGGATCATTCACCACGACCAAGTGGGATTTACTCCTAGGCTGCAAGGTTGGTTCAACATCTGCAAATCAATCAATGTGATACAATACATTAATAAAAAAAAAAAGAAAAAGAACCATATGATCCTGTAAATAGATGCAGAAAAAGCATTTGACAAAGTACAGCATCCTTTCTTGAACAAAACTCTTCAGAGTATAGGGAGAGAGGGTACATACCTCAATATCATAAAAGCCATCTATGAATAACCTACAGCCAATATCATTCTCAAGGGGGAAAGGCTGAGAGCCTTTCCCCTAAGGTCAGGAACGCGGCAGGGATGTCCACTCTCACCACTGCTATTCAACATAGTATTAGAAGTCCTAGCCACAGCAATTAGACAACCAAAAGAAACGAAAGGCATCCAAATCGGCAAAGAGGAAGTCAAACGCTCACTCTTTGTAGAGGATATGATACTGTACGTGGAAAACCCAAAAGACTCCACCCCAAAACTGCCAAAACTCATACAGGAATTCAGTCAAGTGGCAGGATATAAAATCAATGCACAGAAATCCGTGGCATTCCTATACACCAACAACAAGAAAGAAGAGAGACAAATCAAGGAGTCGATCCCATTTACAATTGCACCCAAAACCATTAGATACCTAGGAATAAATCTAACCAAAGAGGCAAAGGATCTGTACTCAGAAAACTATAAAATACCCATGAAAGCAATTGAAGAAGACACAAAGAAATGGAAAAACGTTCCATGCTCATGGATTGGGAGAATCAACATTGTGAAGATGTCAATGCTACCTAGAGCAATCTACACATTCAATGCAATCCCCATCAAAATACCATCCACTTTTTTCACAGACATGGAACAAATAATCCTAAAATTTGTATGGAACCAGAAGAGACCCAGAATAGCCAGAGGAATACTGAAAAAGAAAAGCAAAGCTGGCGGCATCGCAATTCCGGACTTCCAGCTCTATTACAAAGCTGTCATCATCAAGACAGTATGGTCCTGGCACAAAAACAGACACATTGATCAATGGAACAGAATCGAGAGCCCAGAAATGGACCCTCAACTCTATGGTCAACTCATCTTTGACAAAGCAGGAAAGAATGTCCAGTGGAAAAGAGACAGTCTCTTCAACAAATGGTGTTGGGAAAATTGGACAGCCACATGCAGAAGAATGAAACTGGACCATTTCCTTACACCACACACAAAAATCGACTCCAAATGGTTGAAAGACCTAAACGTGAGACAGGAGACCATCCAAATCCTAAAGGAGAACACAGGTAGCAACCTTTTCGACCTTAGCCGCAGCAAGTTCTCCCTAGAAACATCGCCAAAGGCACGGGAAGCCAGGGCAAAAATGAACTACTGGGATTTCATGCAGATAAAAAGCTTTTGCACAGCAAAAGAAACGGTCCACAAAACCAAAAGACAACCGACAGAATGGGAGAAAATATTTGCAAATGACATATCAGAATAAGGGCTAGTATCCAAAATCTATAAAGAACTTATCAAACTCAACACCCAAAGAACAAATAATCCAGTCAAGAAATGGGCAGAAGACATGAACAGACATTTCTCCAAAGAAGACATCCACATGGCCAACAGGCACATGAAAAAGTGCTCAACATCGCTCGGCATCAGGGAAATCCAAATCAAAACCTCAATGAGATACCACCTCACACCAGTCAGATTGGCTAAAATGAACAAGTCAGGGAACGGCAGAGGTTGGCGGGGATGTGGAGAAAGGGGAACCCTCCTACACTGTTGGTGGGAATGCAAGCTGGTGCAACCCCTCTGGAAAACAGTATGGAGGTTCCTCAAACAGTTGAAATTAGAGCTACCGTTCGATCCAGCAATTGCACTACTGGGTATTTACCACAAAGATACAAATGTAGGGACCCGAAGGGGTACGTGTACCCCAATGTTTATAGCAGCAATGTCCACCATAGCCAAACTGTGGAAAGAGCCAAGATGCCCATCGACAGATGAATGGATAAAGAAGAGGTGGTAGAGATACACAATGGAATATTATGCAGCCATCAAAAGGAATGAGATCTTGCCATTTGCAACGACGTGGATGGAACTGGAGGGTGTTATGCTGAGTGAAATAAGTCAATCAGAGAAAGACATGTATCACATGAACTCACTGATATGAGGAATTCTTAATCTCAGGAGAGAAACGGAGTGTTACTGCAGTGGTTGGGGGTGGGAGGGATGGGGTGGCTGGGTGCTAGACATTGGGGAGGGTATGTGCTACGGTGAGCGCTGTGAATTGTGCAAGACTGTTGAATCACAGTTCTGTACTTCTGAAACAAATAACGCACCATATTTTAAGAAAAAAGAAAAAGAAGAAGATAACAGGAGAGGAAGAAAAGGGGAGTATGTCAGAGGGGGAGACGAACCATGAGAGATGAAGGACTCTGAAAGACAAACTGAGGGTTCTAGAGGGGAGGGGGGTAGGGGGATGGGTGAGCCTGGTGATGGGTATGGAGGAGGGCACGTTCTGCATGGAGCACTGGGTGTTATGAACAAACAATGAATCATGGAACACTGCACCAAAAACTAATGATGTAATATATGGTGATTAACATAACTATAAAAAAATTAAAAAAATAACCATGAATGAAAGAGGAGAGATGACAACCAACACCAAAGAAATACAAACAATTATAAGAACGTATTATGAGCCACTCTATGCCAGCAGATTAGATAATCTTGAAGAAATGGATGCATTCCCAGAAATGTATCAACTACCTAAGCTGAAACAGGAAGAAATAGAAAACCTGAAGAGACCTATAACCGCTAATGAGGAAATTGAAGCAGTCATCAAAAATCTCCCAACAAACAGGAGCCCAAGGCCAGATGGCTTCCCAGGGGAATTCTACCAACCATTTAAAGAAGTAGTACTACCTATTCTTCTGAAACTGTCCCAAAAAATAGAAATGGAAGGAAAGCATCCAAACTCGTCTTATGAGGCCATTACCTTGATCCCCAAACCGAACAAAGACCCCATCAAAAAGGAAAATTACCGGTCCATATCCCTGAGGAACATGGATGCAAAACTTCTCACCAAAACGCCAGCCAATAGGATCCAACAGTGCATTAAAAGGATCATTCACCACGACCAAGTGGGATTTACTCCTAGGCTGCAAGGTTGGTTCAACATCTGCAAATCAATCAATGTGATACAATACATTAATAAAAAAAAAAGAAAAAGAACCATATGATCCTGTAAATAGATGCAGAAAAAGCATTTGACAAAGTACAGCATCCTTTCTTGAACAAAACTCTTCAGAGTATAGGGAGAGAGGGTACATACCTCAATATCATAAAAGCCATCTATGAATAACCTACAGCCAATATCATTCTCAAGGGGGAAAGGCTGAGAGCTTTTCCCCTAAGGTCAGGAACGCGGCAGGGATGTCCACTCTCACCACTGCTATTCAACATAGTATTAGAAGTCCTAGCCACAGCAATTAGACAACCAAAAGAAACGAAAGGCATCCAAATCGGCAAAGAGGAAGTCAAACTCTCACTCTTTGCAGAGGATATGATACTGTACGTGGAAAACCCAAAAGACTCCACCCCAAAACTGCCAAAACTCATACAGGAATTCAGTCAAGTGGCAGGATATAAAATCAATGCACAGAAATCCGTGGCATTCCTATACACCAACAACAAGACAGAAGAGAGACAAATCAAGGAGTCGATCCCATTTACAATTGCACCCAAAACCATTAGATACCTAGGAATAAATCTAACCATAGAGGCAAAGGATCTGTACTCAGAAAACTATAAAATACCCATGAAAGCAATTGAAGAAGACACAAAGAAATGGAAAAACGTTCCATGCTCATGGATTGGGAGAATCAACATTGTGAAGATGTCAATGCTACCTAGAGCAATCTACACATTCAATGCAATCCCCATCAAAATACCATCCACTTTTTTCACAGACATGGAACAAATAATCCTAAAATTTGTATGGAACCAGAAGAGACCCAGAATAGCCAGAGGAATACTGAAAAAGAAAAGCAAAGCTGGCGGCATCGCAATTCCGGACTTCCAGCTCTATTACAAAGCTGTCATCATCAAGACAGTATAGTCCTGGCACAAAAACAGACACATTGATCAATGGAACAGAATCGAGAGCCCAGAAATGGACCCTCAACTCTATGGTCAACTCATCTTTGACAAAGCAGGAAAGAATGTCCAGTGGAAACGAGACAGTCTCTTCAACAAATGGTGTTGGGAAAATTGGACAGCCACATGCAGAAGAATGAAACTGGACCATTTCCTTACACCACACACAAAAATCGACTCCAAATGGTTGAAAGACCTAAACGTGAGACAGGAGACCATCCAAATCCTAAAGGAGAACACAGGTAGCAACCTTTTCGACCTTAGCCGCAGCAAGTTCTCCCTAGAAACATCGCCAAAGGCACGGGAAGCCAGGGCAAAAATGAACTACTGGGATTTCATGCAGATAAAAAGCTTTTGCACAGCAAAAGAAACCGTCCACAAAACCCAAAGACAACCGACAGAATGGGAGAAAATATTTGCAAATGACATATCAGAATAAGGGCTAGTATCCAAAATCTATAAAGAACTTATCAAACTCAACACCCAAAGAACAAATAATCCAGTCAAGGAATGGGCAGAAGACATGAACAGACATTTCTCCAAAGAAGACATCCACATGGCCAACAGGCACATGAAAAAGTGCTCAACATCGCTCGGCATCAGGGAAATCCAAATCAAAACCTCAATGAGATACCACCTCACACCAGTCCGATTGGCTAAAATGAACAAGTCAGGGAACGGCAGAGGTTGGCGGGGATGTGGAGAAAGGGGAACCCTCCTACACTGTTGGTGGGAATGCAAGCTGGTGCAACCCCTCTGGAAAACAGTATGGAGGTTCCTCAAACAGTTGAAATTAGAGCTACCGTTCGATCCAGCAATTGCACTACTGGGTATTTACCACAAAGATACAAATGTAGGGACCCGAAGGGGTACGTGTACCCCAATGTTTATAGCAGCAATGTCCACCATAGCCAAACTGTGGAAAGAGCCAAGATGCCCATCGACAGATGAATGGATAAAGAAGAGGTGGTAGAGATACACAATGGAATATTATGCAGCCATCAAAAGGAATGAGATCTTGCCATTTGCAACGACGTGGATGGAACTGGAGGGTGTTATGCTGAGTGAAATAAGTCAATCAGAGAAAGACATGTATCACATGACCTCACTGATATGAGGAATTCTTAATCTCAGGAGAGAAACGGAGTGTTACTGCAGTGGTTGGGGGTGGGAGGGATGGGGTGGCTGGGTGCTAGACATTGGGGAGGGTATGTGCTACGGTGAGCGCTGTGAATTGTGCAAGACTGTTGAATCACAGTTCTGTACTTCTGAAACAAATAACGCACCATATTTTAAGAAAAAAGAAAAAGAAGAAGATAACAGGAGAGGAAGAAAAGGGGAGTATGTCAGAGGGGGAGACGAACCATGAGAGATGAAGGACTCTGAAAGACAAACTGAGGGTTCTAGAGGGGAGGGGGGTAGGGGGATGGGTGAGCCTGGTGATGGGTATGGAGGAGGGCACGTTCTGCATGGAGCACTGGGTGTTATGAACAAACAATGAATCATGGAACACTGCACCAAAAACTAATGATGTAATATATGGTGATTAACATAACTATAAAAAAATTAAAAAAATAATCATGAATGAAAGAGGAGAGATGACAACCAACACCAAAGAAATACAAACAATTATAAGAACGTATTATGAGCCACTCTATGCCAGCAGATTAGATAATCTTGAAGAAATGGATGCATTCCCAGAAATGTATCAACTACCTAAGCTGAACCAGGAAGAAATAGAAAACCTGAAGAGACCTATAACCGCTAATGAGGAAATTGAAGCAGTCATCAAAAATCTCCCAACAAACAGGAGCCCAAGGCCAGATGGCTTCCCAGGGGAATTCTACCAACCATTTAAAGAAGTAGTACTACCTATTCTTCTGAAACTGTCCCAAAAAATAGAAATGGAAGGAAAGCATCCAAACTCGACTTATGAGGCCATTACCTTGATCCCCAAACCGAACAAAGACCCCATCAAAAAGGAAAATTACCGGTCCATATCCCTGAGGAACATGGATGCAAAACTTCTCACCAAAACGCCAGCCAATAGGATCCAACAGTGCATTAAAAGGATCATTCACCACGACCAAGTGGGATTTACTCCTAGGCTGCAAGGTTGGTTCAACATCTGCAAATCAATCAATGAGATACAATACATTAATAAAAAAAAAAAAGAAAAAGAACCATATGATCCTGTAAATAGATGCAGAAAAAGCATTTGACAAAGTACAGCATCCTTTCTTGAACAAAACTCTTCAGAGTATAGGGAGAGAGGGTACATACCTCAATATCATAAAAGCCATCTATGAATAACCTACAGCCAATATCATTCTCAAGGGGGAAAGGCTGAGAGCTTTTCCCCTAAGGTCAGGAACGCGGCAGGGATGTCCACTCTCACCACTGCTATTCAACATAGTATTAGAAGTCCTAGCCACAGCAATTAGACAACCAAAAGAAACGAAAGGCATCCAAATCGGCAAAGAGGAAGTCAAACTCTCACTCTTTGCAGAGGATATGATACTGTACGTGGAAAACCCAAAAGACTCCACCCCAAAACTGCTAGAACTCATACAGGAATTCAGTCAAGTGGCAGGATATAAAATCAATGCACAGAAATCCGTGGCATTCCTATACACCAACAACAAGACAGAAGAGAGACAAATCAAGGAGTCGATCCCATTTACAATTGCACCCAAAACCATTAGATACCTAGGAATAAATCTAACCATAGAGGCAAAGGATCTGTACTCAGAAAACTATAAAATACCCATGAAAGCAATTGAAGAAGACACAAAGAAATGGAAAAACGTTCCATGCTCATGGATTGGGAGAATCAACATTGTGAAGATGTCAATGCTACCTAGAGCAATCTACACATTCAATGCAATCCCCATCAAAATACCATCCACTTTTTTCACAGACATGGAACAAATAATCCTAAAATTTGTATGGAACCAGAAGAGACCCAGAATAGCCAGAGGAATACTGAAAAAGAAAAGCAAAGCTGGCGGCATCGCAATTCCGGACTTCCAGCTCTATTACAAAGCTGTCATCATCAAGACAGTATGGTCCTGGCACAAAAACAGACACATTGATCAATGGAACAGAATCGAGAGCCCAGAAATGGACCCTCAACTCTATGGTCAACTCATCTTTGACAAAGCAGGAAAGAATGTCCAGTGGAAACGAGACAGTCTCTTCAACAAATGGTGTTGGGAAAATTGGACAGCCACATGCAGAAGAATGAAACTGGACCATTTCCTTACACCACACACAAAAATCGACTCCAAATGGTTGAAAGACCTAAACGTGAGACAGGAGACCATCCAAATCCTAAAGGAGAACACAGGTAGCAACCTTTTCGACCTTAGCCGCAGCAAGTTCTCCCTAGAAACATCGCCAAAGGCACGGGAAGCCAGGGCAAAAATGAACTACTGGGATTTCATGCAGATAAAAAGCTTTTGCACAGCAAAAGAAACGGTCCACAAAACCCAAAGACAACCGACAGAATGGGAGAAAATATTTGCAAATGACATATCAGAATAAGGGCTAGTATCCAAAATCTATAAAGAACTTATCAAACTCAACACCCAAAGAACAAATAATCCAGTCAAGGAATGGGCAGAAGACATGAACAGACATTTCTCCAAAGAAGACATCCACATGGCCAACAGGCACATGAAAAAGTGCTCAACATCGCTCGGCATCAGGGAAATCCAAATCAAAACCTCAATGAGATACCACCTCACACCAGTCAGATTGGCTAAAATGAACAAGTCAGGGAACGGCAGATGTTGGCGGGGATGTGGAGAAAGGGGAACCCTCCTACACTGTTGGTGGGAATGCAAGCTGGTGCAAACCCTCTGGAAAACAGTATGGAGGTTCCTCAAACAGTTGAAATTAGAGCTACCGTTCGATCCAGCAATTGCACTACTGGGTATTTACCACAAAGATACAAATGTAGGGACCCGAAGGGGTACGTGTACCCCAATGTTTATAGCAGCAATGTCCACCATAGCCAAACTGTGGAAAGAGCCAAGATGCCCATCGACAGATGAATGGATAAAGAAGAGGTGGTAGAGATACACAATGGAATATTATGCAGCCATCAAAAGGAATGAGATCTTGCCATTTGCAACGACGTGGATGGAACTGGAGGGTGTTATGCTGAGTGAAATAAGTCAATCAGAGAAAGACATGTATCACATGACCTCACTGATATGAGGAATTCTTAATCTCAGGAGAGAAACGGAGTGTTACTGCAGTGGTTGGGGGTGGGAGGGATGGGGTGGCTGGGTGCTAGACATTGGGGAGGGTATGTGCTACGGTGAGCGCTGTGAATTGTGCAAGACTGTTGAATCACAGTTCTGTACTTCTGAAACAAATAACGCACCATATTTTAAGAAAAAAGAAAAAGAAGAAGATAACAGGAGAGGAAGAAAAGGGGAGTATGTCAGAGGGGGAGACGAACCATGAGAGATGAAGGACTCTGAAAGACAAACTGACGGTTCTAGAGGGGAGGGGGGTAGGGGGATGGGTGAGCCTGGTGATGGGTATGGAGGAGGGCACGTTCTGCATGGAGCACTGGGTGTTATGAACAAACAATGAATCATGGAACACTGCACCAAAAACTAATGATGTAATATATGGTGATTAACATAACTATAAAAAAATTAAAAAAATAATCATGAATGAAAGAGGAGAGATGACAACCAACACCAAAGAAATACAAACAATTATAAGAACGTATTATGAGCCACTCTATGCCAGCACATTAGATAATCTTGAAGAAATGGATGCATTCCCAGAAATGTATCAACTACCTAAGCTGAACCAGGAAGAAATAGAAAACCTGAAGAGACCTATAACCGCTAATGAGGAAATTGAAGCAGTCATCAAAAATCTCCCAACAAACAGGAGCCCAAGGCCAGATGGCTTCCCAGGGGAATTCTACCAACCATTTAAAGAAGTAGTACTACCTATTCTTCTGAAACTGTCCCAAAAAATAGAAATGGAAGGAAAGCATCCAAACTCGTCTTATGAGGCCATTACCTTGATCCCCAAACCGAACAAAGACCCCATCAAAAAGGAAAATTACCGGTCCATATCCCTGAGGAACATGGATGCAAAACTTCTCACCAAAACGCCAGCCAATAGGATCCAACAGTGCATTAAAAGGATCATTCACCACGACCAAGTGGGATTTACTCCTAGGCTGCAAGGTTGGTTCAACATCTGCAAATCAATCAATGTGATACAATACATTAATAAAAAAAAAAGAAAAAGAACCATATGATCCTGTAAATAGATGCAGAAAAAGCATTTGACAAAGTACAGCATCCTTTCTTGAACAAAACTCTTCAGAGTATAGGGAGAGAGGGTACATACCTCAATATCATAAAAGCCATCTATGAATAACCTACAGCCAATATCATTCTCAAGGGGGAAAGGCTGAGAGCTTTTCCCCTAAGGTCAGGAACGCGGCAGGGATGTCCACTCTCACCACTGCTATTCAACATAGTATTAGAAGTCCTAGCCACAGCAATTAGACAACCAAAAGAAACGAAAGGCATCCAAATCGGCAAAGAGGAAGTCAAACTCTCACTCTTTGCAGAGGATATGATACTGTACGTGGAAAACCCAAAAGACTCCACCCCAAAACTGCCAAAACTCATACAGGAATTCAGTCAAGTGGCAGGATATAAAATCAATGCACAGAAATCCGTGGCATTCCTATACACCAACAACAAGACAGAAGAGAGACAAATCAAGGAGTCGATCCCATTTACAATTGCACCCAAAACCATTAGATACCTAGGAATAAATCTAACCATAGAGGCAAAGGATCTGTACTCAGAAAACTATAAAATACCCATGAAAGCAATTGAAGAAGACACAAAGAAATGGAAAAACGTTCCATGCTCATGGATTGGGAGAATCAACATTGTGAAGATGTCAATGCTACCTAGAGCAATCTACACATTCAATGCAATCCCCATCAAAATACCATCCACTTTTTTCACAGACATGGAACAAATAATCCTAAAATTTGTATGGAACCAGAAGAGACCCAGAATAGCCAGAGGAATACTGAAAAAGAAAAGCAAAGCTGGCGGCATCGCAATTCCGGACTTCCAGCTCTATTACAAAGCTGTCATCATCAAGACAGTATAGTCCTGGCACAAAAACAGACACATTGATCAATGGAACAGAATCGAGAGCCCAGAAATGGACCCTCAACTCTATGGTCAACTCATCTTTGACAAAGCAGGAAAGAATGTCCAGTGGAAACGAGACAGTCTCTTCAACAAATGGTGTTGGGAAAATTGGACAGCCACATGCAGAAGAATGAAACTGGACCATTTCCTTACACCACACACAAAAATCGACTCCAAATGGTTGAAAGACCTAAACGTGAGACAGGAGACCATCCAAATCCTAAAGGAGAACACAGGTAGCAACCTTTTCGACCTTAGCCGCAGCAAGTTCTCCCTAGAAACATCGCCAAAGGCACGGGAAGCCAGGGCAAAAATGAACTACTGGGATTTCATGCAGATAAAAAGCTTTTGCACAGCAAAAGAAACCGTCCACAAAACCCAAAGACAACCGACAGAATGGGAGAAAATATTTGCAAATGACATATCAGAATAAGGGCTAGTATCCAAAATCTATAAAGAACTTATCAAACTCAACACCCAAAGAACAAATAATCCAGTCAAGGAATGGGCAGAAGACATGAACAGACATTTCTCCAAAGAAGACATCCACATGGCCAACAGGCACATGAAAAAGTGCTCAACATCGCTCGGCATCAGGGAAATCCAAATCAAAACCTCAATGAGATACCACCTCACACCAGTCCGATTGGCTAAAATGAACAAGTCAGGGAACGGCAGAGGTTGGCGGGGATGTGGAGAAAGGGGAACCCTCCTACACTGTTGGTGGGAATGCAAGCTGGTGCAACCCCTCTGGAAAACAGTATGGAGGTTCCTCAAACAGTTGAAATTAGAGCTACCGTTCGATCCAGCAATTGCACTACTGGGTATTTACCACAAAGATACAAATGTAGGGACCCGAAGGGGTACGTGTACCCCAATGTTTATAGCAGCAATGTCCACCATAGCCAAACTGTGGAAAGAGCCAAGATGCCCATCGACAGATGAATGGATAAAGAAGAGGTGGTAGAGATACACAATGGAATATTATGCAGCCATCAAAAGGAATGAGATCTTGCCATTTGCAACGACGTGGATGGAACTGGAGGGTGTTATGCTGAGTGAAATAAGTCAATCAGAGAAAGACATGTATCACATGACCTCACTGATATGAGGAATTCTTAATCTCAGGAGAGAAACGGAGTGTTACTGCAGTGGTTGGGGGTGGGAGGGATGGGGTGGCTGGGTGCTAGACATTGGGGAGGGTATGTGCTACGGTGAGCGCTGTGAATTGTGCAAGACTGTTGAATCACAGTTCTGTACTTCTGAAACAAATAACGCACCATATTTTAAGAAAAAAGAAAAAGAAGAAGATAACAGGAGAGGAAGAAAAGGGGAGTATGTCAGAGGGGGAGACGAACCATGAGAGATGAAGGACTCTGAAAGACAAACTGAGGGTTCTAGAGGGGAGGGGGGTAGGGGGATGGGTGAGCCTGGTGATGGGTATGGAGGAGGGCACGTTCTGCATGGAGCACTGGGTGTTATGAACAAACAATGAATCATGGAACACTGCACCAAAAACTAATGATGTAATATATGGTGATTAACATAACTATAAAAAAATTAAAAAAATAATCATGAATGAAAGAGGAGAGATGACAACCAACACCAAAGAAATACAAACAATTATAAGAACGTATTATGAGCCACTCTATGCCAGCAGATTAGATAATCTTGAAGAAATGGATGCATTCCCAGAAATGTATCAACTACCTAAGCTGAACCAGGAAGAAATAGAAAACCTGAAGAGACCTATAACCGCTAATGAGGAAATTGAAGCAGTCATCAAAAATCTCCCAACAAACAGGAGCCCAAGGCCAGATGGCTTCCCAGGGGAATTCTACCAACCATTTAAAGAAGTAGTACTACCTATTCTTCTGAAACTGTCCCAAAAAATAGAAATGGAAGGAAAGCATCCAAACTCGACTTATGAGGCCATTACCTTGATCCCCAAACCGAACAAAGACCCCATCAAAAAGGAAAATTACCGGTCCATATCCCTGAGGAACATGGATGCAAAACTTCTCACCAAAACGCCAGCCAATAGGATCCAACAGTGCATTAAAAGGATCATTCACCACGACCAAGTGGGATTTACTCCTAGGCTGCAAGGTTGGTTCAACATCTGCAAATCAATCAATGAGATACAATACATTAATAAAAAAAAAAAAGAAAAAGAACCATATGATCCTGTAAATAGATGCAGAAAAAGCATTTGACAAAGTACAGCATCCTTTCTTGAACAAAACTCTTCAGAGTATAGGGAGAGAGGGTACATACCTCAATATCATAAAAGCCATCTATGAATAACCTACAGCCAATATCATTCTCAAGGGGGAAAGGCTGAGAGCTTTTCCCCTAAGGTCAGGAACGCGGCAGGGATGTCCACTCTCACCACTGCTATTCAACATAGTATTAGAAGTCCTAGCCACAGCAATTAGACAACCAAAAGAAACGAAAGGCATCCAAATCGGCAAAGAGGAAGTCAAACTCTCACTCTTTGCAGAGGATATGATACTGTACGTGGAAAACCCAAAAGACTCCACCCCAAAACTGCTAGAACTCATACAGGAATTCAGTCAAGTGGCAGGATATAAAATCAATGCACAGAAATCCGTGGCATTCCTATACACCAACAACAAGACAGAAGAGAGACAAATCAAGGAGTCGATCCCATTTACAATTGCACCCAAAACCATTAGATACCTAGGAATAAATCTAACCATAGAGGCAAAGGATCTGTACTCAGAAAACTATAAAATACCCATGAAAGCAATTGAAGAAGACACAAAGAAATGGAAAAACGTTCCATGCTCATGGATTGGGAGAATCAACATTGTGAAGATGTCAATGCTACCTAGAGCAATCTACACATTCAATGCAATCCCCATCAAAATACCATCCACTTTTTTCACAGACATGGAACAAATAATCCTAAAATTTGTATGGAACCAGAAGAGACCCAGAATAGCCAGAGGAATACTGAAAAAGAAAAGCAAAGCTGGCGGCATCGCAATTCCGGACTTCCAGCTCTATTACAAAGCTGTCATCATCAAGACAGTATGGTCCTGGCACAAAAACAGACACATTGATCAATGGAACAGAATCGAGAGCCCAGAAATGGACCCTCAACTCTATGGTCAACTCATCTTTGACAAAGCAGGAAAGAATGTCCAGTGGAAACGAGACAGTCTCTTCAACAAATGGTGTTGGGAAAATTGGACAGCCACATGCAGAAGAATGAAACTGGACCATTTCCTTACACCACACACAAAAATCGACTCCAAATGGTTGAAAGACCTAAACGTGAGACAGGAGACCATCCAAATCCTAAAGGAGAACACAGGTAGCAACCTTTTCGACCTTAGCCGCAGCAAGTTCTCCCTAGAAACATCGCCAAAGGCACGGGAAGCCAGGGCAAAAATGAACTACTGGGATTTCATGCAGATAAAAAGCTTTTGCACAGCAAAAGAAACGGTCCACAAAACCCAAAGACAACCGACAGAATGGGAGAAAATATTTGCAAATGACATATCAGAATAAGGGCTAGTATCCAAAATCTATAAAGAACTTATCAAACTCAACACCCAAAGAACAAATAATCCAGTCAAGGAATGGGCAGAAGACATGAACAGACATTTCTCCAAAGAAGACATCCACATGGCCAACAGGCACATGAAAAAGTGCTCAACATCGCTCGGCATCAGGGAAATCCAAATCAAAACCTCAATGAGATACCACCTCACACCAGTCAGATTGGCTAAAATGAACAAGTCAGGGAACGGCAGATGTTGGCGGGGATGTGGAGAAAGGGGAACCCTCCTACACTGTTGGTGGGAATGCAAGCTGGTGCAAACCCTCTGGAAAACAGTATGGAGGTTCCTCAAACAGTTGAAATTAGAGCTACCGTTCGATCCAGCAATTGCACTACTGGGTATTTACCACAAAGATACAAATGTAGGGACCCGAAGGGGTACGTGTACCCCAATGTTTATAGCAGCAATGTCCACCATAGCCAAACTGTGGAAAGAGCCAAGATGCCCATCGACAGATGAATGGATAAAGAAGAGGTGGTATAGATACACAATGGAATATTATGCAGCCATCAAAAGGAATGAGATCTTGCCATTTGCAACGACGTGGATGGAACTGGAGGGTGTTATGCTGAGTGAAATAAGTCAATCAGAGAAAGACATGTATCACATGACCTCACTGATATGAGGAATTCTTAATCTCAGGAGAGAAACGGAGTGTTACTGCAGTGGTTGGGGGTGGGAGGGATGGGGTGGCTGGGTGCTAGACATTGGGGAGGGTATGTGCTACGGTGAGCGCTGTGAATTGTGCAAGACTGTTGAATCACAGTTCTGTACTTCTGAAACAAATAACGCACCATATTTTAAGAAAAAAGAAAAAGAAGAAGATAACAGGAGAGGAAGAAAAGGGGAGTATGTCAGAGGGGGAGACGAACCATGAGAGATGAAGGACTCTGAAAGACAAACTGACGGTTCTAGAGGGGAGGGGGGTAGGGGGATGGGTGAGCCTGGTGATGGGTATGGAGGAGGGCACGTTCTGCATGGAGCACTGGGTGTTATGAACAAACAATGAATCATGGAACACTGCACCAAAAACTAATGATGTAATATATGGTGATTAACATAACTATAAAAAAATTAAAAAAATAATCATGAATGAAAGAGGAGAGATGACAACCAACACCAAAGAAATACAAACAATTATAAGAACGTATTATGAGCCACTCTATGCCAGCACATTAGATAATCTTGAAGAAATGGATGCATTCCCAGAAATGTATCAACTACCTAAGCTGAACCAGGAAGAAATAGAAAACCTGAAGAGACCTATAACCGCTAATGAGGAAATTGAAGCAGTCATCAAAAATCTCCCAACAAACAGGAGCCCAAGGCCAGATGGCTTCCCAGGGGAATTCTACCAACCATTTAAAGAAGTAGTACTACCTATTCTTCTGAAACTGTCCCAAAAAATAGAAATGGAAGGAAAGCATCCAAACTCGACTTATGAGGCCATTACCTTGATCCCCAAACCGAACAAAGACCCCATCAAAAAGGAAAATTACCGGTCCATATCCCTGAGGAACATGGATGCAAAACTTCTCACCAAAACGCCAGCCAATAGGATCCAACAGTGCATTAAAAGGATCATTCACCACGACCAAGTGGGATTTACTCCTAGGCTGCAAGGTTGGTTCAACATCTGCAAATCAATCAATGAGATACAATACATTAATAAAAAAAAAAAAGAAAAAGAACCATATGATCCTGTAAATAGATGCAGAAAAAGCATTTGACAAAGTACAGCATCCTTTCTTGAACAAAACTCTTCAGAGTATAGGGAGAGAGGGTACATACCTCAATATCATAAAAGCCATCTATGAATAACCTACAGCCAATATCATTCTCAAGGGGGAAAGGCTGAGAGCTTTTCCCCTAAGGTCAGGAACGCGGCAGGGATGTCCACTCTCACCACTGCTATTCAACATAGTATTAGAAGTCCTAGCCACAGCAATTAGACAACCAAAAGAAACGAAAGGCATCCAAATCGGCAAAGAGGAAGTCAAACTCTCACTCTTTGCAGAGGATATGATACTGTACGTGGGAAACCCAAAAGACTCCACCCCAAAACTGCCAAAACTCATACAGGAATTCAGTCAAGTGGCAGGATATAAAATCAATGCACAGAAATCCGTGGCATTCCTATACACCAACAACAAGACAGAAGAGAGACAAATCAAGGAGTCGATCCCATTTACAATTGCACCCAAAACCATTAGATACCTAGGAATAAATCTAACCAAAGAGGCAAAGGATCTGTACTCAGAAAACTATAAAATACCCATGAAAGCAATTGAAGAAGACACAAAGAAATGGAAAAACGTTCCATGCTCATGGATTGGGAGAATCAACATTGTGAAGATGTCAATGCTACCTAGAGCAATCTACACATTCAATGCAATCCCCATCAAAATACCATCCACTTTTTTCACAGACATGGAACAAATAATCCTAAAATTTGTATGGAACCAGAAGAGACCCAGAATAGCCAGAGGAATACTGAAAAAGAAAAGCAAAGCTGGCGGCATCGCAATTCCGGACTTCCAGCTCTATTACAAAGCTGTCATCATCAAGACAGTATGGTCCTGGCACAAAAACAGACACATTGATCAATGGAACAGAATCGAGAGCCCAGAAATGGACCCTCAACTCTATGGTCAACTCATCTTTGACAAAGCAGGAAAGAATGTCCAGTGGAAACGAGACAGTCTCTTCAACAAATGGTGTTGGGAAAATTGGACAGCCACATGCAGAAGAATGAAACTGGACCATTTCCTTACACCACACACAAAAATCGACTCCAAATGGTTGAAAGACCTAAACGTGAGACAGGAGACCATCCAAATCCTAAAGGAGAACACAGGTAGCAACCTTTTCGACCTTAGCCGCAGCAAGTTCTCCCTAGAAACATCGCCAAAGGCACGGGAAGCCAGGGCAAAAATGAACTACTGGGATTTCATGCAGATAAAAAGCTTTTGCACAGCAAAAGAAACGGTCCACAAAACCAAAAGACAACCGACAGAATGGGAGAAAATATTTGCAAATGACATATCAGAATAAGGGCTAGTATCCAAAATCTATAAAGAACTTATCAAACTCAACACCCAAAGAACAAATAATCCAGTCAAGGAATGGGCAGAAGACATGAACAGACATTTCTCCAAAGAAGACATCCACATGGCCAACAGGCACATGAAAAAGTGCTCAACATCGCTCGGCATCAGGGAAATCCAAATCAAAACCTCAATGAGATACCACCTCACACCAGTCAGATTGGCTAAAATGAACAAGTCAGGGAACGGCAGATGTTGGCGGGGATGTGGAGAAAGGGGAACCCTCCTACACTGTTGGTGGGAATGCAAGCTGGTGCAACCCCTCTGGAAAACAGTATGGAGGTTCCTCAAACAGTTGAAATTAGAGCTACCGTTCGATCCAGCAATTGCACTACTGGGTATTTACCACAAAGATACAAATGTAGGGACCCGAAGGGGTACGTGTACCCCAATGTTTATAGCAGCAATGTCCACCATAGCCAAACTGTGGAAAGAGCCAAGATGCCCATCGACAGATGAATGGATAAAGAAGAGGTGGTAGAGATACACAATGGAATATTATGCAGCCATCAAAAGGAATGAGATCTTGCCATTTGCAACGACGTGGATGGAACTGGAGGGTGTTATGCTGAGTGAAATAAGTCAATCAGAGAAAGACATGTATCACATGACCTCACTGATATGAGGAATTCTTAATCTCAGGAGAGAAACGGAGTGTTACTGCAGTGGTTGGGGGTGGGAGGGATGGGGTGGCTGGGTGCTAGACATTGGGGAGGGTATGTGCTACGGTGAGCGCTGTGAATTGTGCAAGACTATTGAATCACAGTTCTGTACTTCTGAAACAAATAACGCACCATATTTTAAGAAAAAAGAAAAAGAAGAAGATAACAGGAGAGGAAGAAAAGGGGAGTATGTCAGAGGGGGAGACGAACCATGAGAGATGAAGGACTCTGAAAGACAAACTGAGGGTTCTAGAGGGGAGGGGGTGAGGGGGATGGGTGAGCCTGGTGATGGGTATGGAGGAGGGCACGTTCTGCATGGAGCACTGGGTGTTATGAACAAACAATGAATCATGGAACACTGCACCAAAAACTAATGATGTAATATATGGTGATTAACATAACTATAAAAAAATTAAAAAAATAATCATGAATGAAAGAGGAGAGATGACAACCAACACCAAAGAAATACAAACAATTATAAGAACGTATTATGAGCCACTCTATGCCAGCACATTAGATAATCTTGAAGAAATGGATGCATTCCCAGAAATGTATCAACTACCTAAGCTGAACCAGGAAGAAATAGAAAACCTGAAGAGACCTATAACCGCTAATGAGGAAATTGAAGCAGTCATCAAAAATCTCCCAACAAACAGGAGCCCAAGGCCAGATGGCTTCCCAGGGGAATTCTACCAACCATTTAAAGAAGTAGTACTACCTATTCTTCTGAAACTGTCCCAAAAAATAGAAATGGAAGGAAAGCATCCAAACTCGTCTTATGAGGCCATTACCTTGATCCCCAAACCGAACAAAGACCCCATCAAAAAGGACAATTACCGGTCCATATCCCTGAGGAACATGGATGCAAAACTTCTCACCAAAACGCCAGCCAATAGGATCCAACAGTGCATTAAAAGGATCATTCACCACGACCAAGTGGGATTTACTCCTAGGCTGCAAGGTTGGTTCAACATCTGCAAATCAATCAATGTGATACAATACATTAATAAAAAAAAAAAAAAGAAAAAGAACCATATGATCCGGTAAATAGACACAGAAAAAGCATTTGACAAAGTACAGCATCCTTTCTTGAACAAAACTCTTCAGAGTATAGGGAGAGAGGGTACATACCTCAATATCATAAAAGCCATCTATGAATAACCTACAGCCAATATCATTCTCAAGGGGGAAAGGCTGAGAGCTTTTCCCCTAAGGTCAGGAACGCGGCAGGGATGTCCACTCTCACCACTGCTATTCAACATAGTATTAGAAGTCCTAGCCACAGCAATTAGACAACCAAAAGAAACGAAAGGCATCCAAATCGGCAAAGAGGAAGTCAAACTCTCACTCTTTGCAGAGGATATGATACTGTACGTGGGAAACCCAAAAGACTCCACCCCAAAACTGCTAGAACTCATACAGGAATTCAGTCAAGTGGCAGGATATAAAATCAATGCACAGAAATCCGTGGCATTCCTATACACCAACAACAAGACAGAAGAGAGACAAATCAAGGAGTCGATCCCATTTACAATTGCACCCAAAACCATTAGATACCTAGGAATAAATCTAACCAAAGAGGCAAAGGATCTGTACTCAGAAAACTATAAAATACCCATGAAAGCAATTGAAGAAGACACAAAGAAATGGAAAAACCTTCCATGCTCATGGATTGGGAGAATCAACATTGTGAAGATGTCAATGCTACCTAGAGCAATCTACACATTCAATGCAATCCCCATCAAAATACCATCCACTTTTTTCACAGACATGGAACAAATAATCCTAAAATTTGTATGGAACCAGAAGAGACCCAGAATAGCCAGAGGAATACTGAAAAAGAAAAGCAAAGCTGGCGGCATCGCAATTCCGGACTTCCAGCTCTATTACAAAGCTGTCATCATCAAGACAGTATGGTCCTGGCACAAAAACAGACACATTGATCAATGGAACAGAATCGAGAGCCCAGAAATGGACCCTCAACTCTATGGTCAACTCATCTTTGACAAAGCAGGAAAGAATGTCCAGTGGAAACGAGACAGTCTCTTCAACAAATGGTGTTGGGAAAATTGGACAGCCACATGCAGAAGAATGAAACTGGACCATTTCCTTACACCACACACAAAAATCGACTCCAAATGGTTGAAAGACCTAAACGTGAGACAGGAGACCATCCAAATCCTAAAGGAGAACACAGGTAGCAACCTTTTCGACCTTAGCCGCAGCAACTTCTCCCTAGAAACATCGCCAAAGGCACGGGAAGCCAGGGCAAAAATGAACTACTGGGATTTCATGCAGATAAAAAGCTTTTGCACAGCAAAAGAAACGGTCCACAAAACCGAAAGACAACCGACAGAATGGGAGAAAATATTTGCAAATGACATATCAGAATAAGGGCTAGTATCCAAAATCTATAAAGAACTTATCAAACTCAACACCCAAAGAACAAATAATCCAGTCAAGGAATGGGCAGAAGACATGAACAGACATTTCTCCAAAGAAGACATCCACATGGCCAACAGGCACATGAAAAAGTGCTCAACATCGCTCGGCATCAGGGAAATCCAAATCAAAACCTCAATGAGATACCACCTCACACCAGTCCGATTGGCTAAAATGAACAAGTCAGGGAACGGCAGATGTTGGCGGGGATGTGGAGAAAGGGGAACCCTCCTACACTGTTGGTGGGAATGCAAGCTGGTGCAACCCCTCTGGAAAACAGTATGGAGGTTCCTCAAACAGTTGAAATTAGAGCTACCGTTCGATCCAGCAATTGCACTACTGGGTATTTACCACAAAGATACAAATGTAGGGACCCGAAGGGGTACGTGTACCCCAATGTTTATAGCAGCAATGTCCACCATAGCCAAACTGTGGAAAGAGCCAAGATGCCCATCGACAGATGAATGGATAAAGAAGAGGTGGTATAGATACACAATGGAATATTATGCAGCCATCAAAAGGAATGAGATCTTGCCATTTGCAACGACGTGGATGGAACTGGAGGGTGTTATGCTGAGTGAAATAAGTCAATCAGAGAAAGACATGTATCACATGACCTCACTGATATGAGGAATTCTTAATCTCAGGAGAGAAACGGAGTGTTACTGCAGTGGTTGGGGGTGGGAGGGATGGGGTGGCTGGGTGCTAGACATTGGGGAGGGTATGTGCTACGGTGAGCGCTGTGAATTGTGCAAGACTGTTGAATCACAGTTCTGTACTTCTGAAACAAATAACGCACCATATTTTAAGAAAAAAGAAAAAGAAGAAGATAACAGGAGAGGAAGAAAAGGGGAGTATGTCAGAGGGGGAGACGAACCATGAGAGATGAAGGACTCTGAAAGACAAACTGAGGGTTCTAGAGGGGAGGGGGGTAGGGGGATGGGTGAGCCTGGTGATGGGTATGGAGGAGGGCACGTTCTGCATGGAGCACTGGGTGTTATGAACAAACAATGAATCATGGAACACTGCACCAAAAACTAAGGATGTAATATATGGTGATTAACATAACTATAAAAAAATTAAAAAAATAACCATGAATGAAAGAGGAGAGATGACAACCAACACCAAAGAAATACAAACAATTATAAGAACGTATTATGAGCCACTCTATGCCAGCAGATTAGATAATCTTGAAGAAATGGATGCATTCCCAGAAATGTATCAACTACCTAAGCTGAACCAGGAAGAAATAGAAAACCTGAAGAGACCTATAACCGCTAATGAGGAAATTGAAGCAGTCATCAAAAATCTCCCAACAAACAGGAGCCCAAGGCCAGATGGCTTCCCAGGGGAATTCTACCAACCATTTAAAGAAGTAGTACTACCTATTCTTCTGAAACTGTCCCAAAAAATAGAAACGGAAGGAAAGCATCCAAACTCGTCTTATGAGGCCATTACCTTGATCCCCAAACCGAACAAAGACCCCATCAAAAAGGAAAATTACCGGTCCATATCCATGAGGAACATGGATGCAAAACTTCTCACCAAAACGCCAGCCAATAGGATCCAACAGTGCATTAAAAGGATCATTCACCACGACCAAGTGGGATTTACTCCTAGGCTGCAAGGTTGGTTCAACATCTGCAAATCAATCAATGTGATACAATACATTAATAAAAAAAAAAAAAAAGAAAAAGAACCATATGATCCGGTAAATAGACGCAGAAAAAGCATTTGACAAAGTACAGCATCCTTTCTTGAACAAAACTCTTCAGAGTATAGGGAGAGAGGGTACATACCTCAATATCATAAAAGCCATCTATGAATAACCTACAGCCAATATCATTCTCAAGGGGGAAAGGCTGAGAGCTTTTCCCCTAAGGTCAGGAACGCGGCAGGGATGTCCACTCTCACCACTGCTATTCAACATAGTATTAGAAGTCCTAGCCACAGCAATTAGACAACCAAAAGAAACGAAAGGCATCCAAATCGGCAAAGAGGAAGTCAAACTCTCACTCTTTGCAGAGGATATGATACTGTACGTGGGAAACCCAAAAGACTCCACCCCAAAACTGCTAGAACTCATACAGGAATTCAGTCAAGTGGCAGGATATAAAATCAATGCACAGAAATCCGTGGCATTCCTATACACCAACAACAAGACAGAAGAGAGACAAATCAAGGAGTCGATCCCATTTACAATTGCACCCAAAACCATTAGATACCTAGGAATAAATCTAACCAAAGAGGCAAAGGATCTGTACTCAGAAAACTATAAAATACCCATGAAAGCAATTGAAGAAGACACAAAGAAATGGAAAAACGTTCCATGCTCATGGATTGGGAGAATCAACATTGTGAAGATGTCAATGCTACCTAGAGCAATCTACACATTCAATGCAATCCCCATCAAAATACCATCCACTTTTTTCACAGACATGGAACAAATAATCCTAAAATTTGTATGGAACCAGAAGAGACCCAGAATAGCCAGAGGAATACTGAAGAAGAAAAGCAAAGCTGGCGGCATCGCAATTCCGGACTTCCAGCTCTATTACAAAGCTGTCATCATCAAGACAGTATGGTCCTGGCACAAAAACAGACACATTGATCAATGGAACAGAATCGAGAGCCCAGAAATGGACCCTCAACTCTATGGTCAACTCATCTTTGACAAAGCAGGAAAGAATGTCCAGTGGAAACGAGACAGTCTCTTCAACAAATGGTGTTGGGAAAATTGGACAGCCACATGCAGAAGAATGAAACTGGACCATTTCCTTACACCACACACAAAAATCGACTCCAAATGGTTGAAAGACCTAAACGTGAGACAGGAGACCATCCAAATCCTAAAGGAGAACACAGGTAGCAACCTTTTCGACCTTAGCCGCAGCAACTTCTCCCTAGAAACATCGCCAAAGGCACGGGAAGCCAGGGCAAAAATGAACTACTGGGATTTCATGCAGATAAAAAGCTTTTGCACAGCAAAAGAAACGGTCCACAAAACCCAAAGACAACCGACACAATGGGAGAAAATATTTGCAAATGACATATCAGAATAAGGGCTAGTATCCAAAATCTATAAAGAACTTATCAAACTCAACACCCAAAGAACAAATAATCCAGTCAAGGAATGGGCAGAAGACATGAACAGACATTTCTCCAAAGAAGACATCCACATGGCCAACAGGCACATGAAAAAGTGCTCAACATCGCTCGGCATCAGGGAAATCCAAATCAAAACCTCAATGAGATACCACCTCACACCAGTCCGATTGGCTAAAATGAACAAGTCAGGGAACGGCAGATGTTGGCGGGGATGTGGAGAAAGGGGAACCCTCCTACACTGTTGGTGGGAATGCAAGCTGGTGCAACCCCTCTGGAAAACAGTATGGAGGTTCCTCAAACAGTTGAAATTAGAGCTACCGTTCGATCCAGCAATTGCACTACTGGGTATTTACCACAAAGATACAAATGTAGGGACCCGAAGGGGTACGTGTACCCCAATGTTTATAGCAGCAATGTCCACCATAGCCAAACTGTGGAAAGAGCCAAGATGCCCATCGACAGATGAATGGATAAAGAAGAGGTGGTATAGATACACAATGGAATATTATGCAGCCATCAAAAGGAATGAGATCTTGCCATTTGCAACGACGTGGATGGAACTGGAGGGTGTTATGCTGAGTGAAATAAGTCAATCAGAGAAAGACATGTATCACATGACCTCACTGATATGAGGAATTCTTAATCTCAGGAGAGAAACGGAGTGTTACTGCAGTGGTTGGGGGTGGGAGGGATGGGGTGGCTGGGTGCTAGACATTGGGGAGGGTATGTGCTCCGGTGAGCGCTGTGAATTGTGCAAGACTGTTGAATCACAGTTCTGTACTTCTGAAACAAATAACGCACCATATTTTAAGAAAAAAGAAAAAGAAGAAGATAACAGGAGAGGAAGAAAAGGGGAGTATGTCAGAGGGGGAGACGAACCATGAGAGATGAAGGACTCTGAAAGACAAACTGAGGGTTCTAGAGGGGAGGGGGGTAGGGGGATGGGTGAGCCTGGTGATGGGTATGGAGGAGGGCACGTTCTGCATGGAGCACTGGGTGTTATGAACAAACAATGAATCATGGAACACTGCACCAAAAACTAATGATGTAATATATGGTGATTAACATAACTATAAAAAAATTAAAAAAATAACCATGAATGAAAGAGGAGAGATGACAACCAACACCAAAGAAATACAAACAATTATAAGAACGTATTATGAGCCACTCTATGCCAGCAGATTAGATAATCTTGAAGAAATGGATGCATTCCCAGAAATGTATCAACTACCTAAGCTGAACCAGGAAGAAATAGAAAACCTGAAGAGACCTATAACCGCTAATGAGGAAATTGAAGCAGTCATCAAAAATCTCCCAACAAACAGGAGCCCAAGGCCAGATGGCTTCCCAGGGGAATTCTACCAACCATTTAAAGAAGTAGTACTACCTATTCTTCTGAAACTGTCCCAAAAAATAGAAATGGAAGGAAAGCATCCAAACTCGTCTTATGAGGCCATTACCTTGATCCCCAAACCGAACAAAGACCCCATCAAAAAGGAAAATTACCGGTCCATATCCCTGAGGAACATGGATGCAAAACTTCTCACCAAAACGCCAGCCAATAGGATCCAACAGTGCATTAAAAGGATCATTCACCACGACCAAGTGGGATTTACTCCTAGGCTGCAAGGTTGGTTCAACATCTGCAAATCAATCAATGTGATACAATACATTAATAAAAAAAAAAAAAAGAAAAAGAACCATATGATCCGGTAAATAGACGCAGAAAAAGCATTTGACAAAGTACAGCATCCTTTCTTGAACAAAACTCTTCAGAGTATAGGGAGAGAGGGTACATACCTCAATATCATAAAAGCCATCTATGAATAACCTACAGCCAATATCATTCTCAAGGGGGAAAGGCTGAGAGCTTTTCCCCTAAGGTCAGGAACGCGGCAGGGATGTCCACTCTCACCACTGCTATTCAACATAGTATTAGAAGTCCTAGCCACAGCAATTAGACAACCAAAAGAAACGAAAGGCATCCAAATCGGCAAAGAGGAAGTCAAACTCTCACTCTTTGCAGAGGATATGATACTGTACGTGGGAAACCCAAAAGACTCCACCCCAAAACTGCTAGAACTCATACAGGAATTCAGTCAAGTGGCAGGATATAAAATCAATGCACAGAAATCCGTGGCATTCCTATACACCAACAACAAGACAGAAGAGAGACAAATCAAGGAGTCGATCCCATTTACAATTGCACCCAAAACCATTAGATACCTAGGAATAAATCTAACCAAAGAGGCAAAGGATCTGTACTCAGAAAACTATAAAATACCCATGAAAGCAATTGAAGAAGACACAAAGAAATGGAAAAACGTTCCATGCTCATGGATTGGGAGAATCAACATTGTGAAGATGTCAATGCTACCTAGAGCAATCTACACATTCAATGCAATCCCCATCAAAATACCATCCACTTTTTTCACAGACATGGAACAAATAATCCTAAAATTTGTATGGAACCAGAAGAGACCCAGAATAGCCAGAGGAATACTGAAAAAGAAAAGCAAAGCTGGCGGCATCGCAATTCCGGACTTCCAGCTCTATTACAAAGCTGTCATCATCAAGACAGTATGGTCCTGGCACAAAAACAGACACATTGATCAATGGAACAGAATCGAGAGCCCAGAAATGGACCCTCAACTCTATGGTCAACTCATCTTTGACAAAGCAGGAAAGAATGTCCAGTGGAAACGAGACAGTCTCTTCAACAAATGGTGTTGGGAAAATTGGACAGCCACATGCAGAAGAATGAAACTGGACCATTTCCTTACACCACACACAAAAATCGACTCCAAATGGTTGAAAGACCTAAACGTGAGACAGGAGACCATCCAAATCCTAAAGGAGAACAGAGGTAGCAACCTTTTCGACCTTAGCCGCAGCAACTTCTTCCTAGAAACATCGCCAAAGGCACGGGAAGCCAGGGCAAAAATGAACTACTGGGATTTCATGCAGATAAAAAGCTTTTGCACAGCAAAAGAAACGGTCCACAAAACCCAAAGACAACCGACACAATGGGAGAAAATATTTGCAAATGACATATCAGAATAAGGGCTAGTATCCAAAATCTATAAAGAACTTATCAAACTCAACACCCAAAGAACAAATAATCCAGTCAAGGAATGGGCAGAAGACATGAACAGACATTTCTCCAAAGAAGACATCCACATGGCCAACAGGCACATGAAAAAGTGCTCAACATCGCTCGGCATCAGGGAAATCCAAATCAAAACCTCAATGAGATACCACCTCACACCAGTCCGATTGGCTAAAATGAACAAGTCAGGGAACGGCAGATGTTGGCGGGGATGTGGAGAAAGGGGAACCCTCCTACACTGTTGGTGGGAATGCAAGCTGGTGCAACCCCTCTGGAAAACAGTATGGAGGTTCCTCAAACAGTTGAAATTAGAGCTACCGTTCGATCCAGCAATTGCACTACTGGGTATTTACCACAAAGATACAAATGTAGGGACCCGAAGGGGTACGTGTACCCCAATGTTTATAGCAGCAATGTCCACCATAGCCAAACTGTGGAAAGAGCCAAGATGCCCATCGACAGATGAATGGATAAAGAAGAGGTGGTATAGATACACAATGGAATATTATGCAGCCATCAAAAGGAATGAGATCTTGCCATTTGCAACGACGTGGATGGAACTGGAGGGTGTTATGCTGAGTGAAATAAGTCAATCAGAGAAAGACATGTATCACATGACCTCACTGATATGAGGAATTCTTAATCTCAGGAGAGAAACGGAGTGTTACTGCAGTGGTTGGGGGTGGGAGGGATGGGGTGGCTGGGTGCTAGACATTGGGGAGGGTATGTGCTACGGTGAGCGCTGTGAATTGTGCAAGACTGTTGAATCACAGTTCTGTACTTCTGAAACAAATAACGCACCATATTTTAAGAAAAAAGAAAAAGAAGAAGATAACAGGAGAGGAAGAAAAGGGGAGTATGTCAGAGGGGGAGACGAACCATGAGAGATGAAGGACTCTGAAAGACAAACTGAGGGTTCTAGAGGGGAGGGGGGGAGGGGGATGGGTGAGCCTGGTGATGGGTATGGAGGAGGGCACGTTCTGCATGGAGCACTGGGTGTTATGAACAAACAATGAATCATGGAACACTGCACCAAAAACTAATGATGTAATATATGGTGATTAACATAACTATAAAAAAATTAAAAAAATAACCATGAATGAAAGAGGAGAGATGACAACCAACACCAAAGAAATACAAACAATTATAAGAACGTATTATGAGCCACTCTATGCCAGCACATTAGATAATCTTGAAGAAATGGATGCATTCCCAGAAATGTATCAACTACCTAAGCTGAACCAGGAAGAAATAGAAAACCTGAAGAGACCTATAACCGCTAATGAGGAAATTGAAGCAGTCATCAAAAATCTCCCAACAAACAGGAGCCCAAGGCCAGATGGCTTCCCAGGGGAATTCTACCAACCATTTAAAGAAGTAGTACTACCTATTCTTCTGAAACTGTCCCAAAAAATAGAAATGGAAGGAAAGCATCCAAACTCGTCTTATGAGGCCATTACCTTGATCCCCAAACCGAACAAAGACCCCATCAAAAAGGAAAATTACCGGTCCATATCCCTGAGGAACATGGATGCAAAACTTCTCACCAAAACGCCAGCCAATAGGATCCAACAGTGCATTAAAAGGATCATTCACCACGACCAAGTGGGATTTACTCCTAGGCTGCAAGTTTGGTTCAACATCTGCAAATCAATCAATGTGATACAATACATTAATAAAAAAAAAAAAAAGAAAAAGAACCTTATGATCCGGTAAATAGACGCAGAAAAAGCATTTGACAAAGTACAGCATCCTTTCTTGAACAAAACTCTTCAGAGTATAGGGAGAGAGGGTACATACCTCAATATCATAAAAGCCATCTATGAATAACCTACAGCCAATATCATTCTCAAGGGGGAAAGGCTGAGAGCTTTTCCCCTAAGGTCAGGAACGCGGCAGGGATGTCCACTCTCACCACTGCTATTCAACATAGTATTAGAAGTCCTAGCCACAGCAATTAGACAACCAAAAGAAACGAAAGGCATCCAAATCGGCAAAGAGGAAGTCAAACTCTCACTCTTTGCAGAGGATATGATACTGTACGTGGGAAACCCAAAAGACTCCACCCCAAAACTGCTAGAACTCATACAGGAATTCAGTCAAGTGGCAGGATATAAAATCAATGCACAGAAATCCGTGGCATTCCTATACACCAACAACAAGACAGAAGAGAGACAAATCAAGGAGTCGATCCCATTTACAATTGCACCCAAAACCATTAGATACCTAGGAATAAATCTAACCAAAGAGGCAAAGGATCTGTACTCAGAAAACTATAAAATACCCATGAAAGCAATTGAAGAAGACACAAAGAAATGGAAAAACGTTCCATGCTCATGGATTGGGAGAATCAACATTGTGAAGATGTCAATGCTACCTAGAGCAATCTACACATTCAATGCAATCCCCATCAAAATACCATCCACTTTTTTCACAGACATGGAACAAATAATCCTAAAATTTGTATGGAACCAGAAGAGACCCAGAATAGCCAGAGGAATACTGAAAAAGAAAAGCAAAGCTGGCGGCATCGCAATTCCGGACTTCCAGCTCTATTACAAAGCTGTCATCATCAAGACAGTATGGTCCTGGCACAAAAACAGACACATTGATCAATGGAACAGAATCGAGAGCCCAGAAATGGACCCTCAACTCTATGGTCAACTCATCTTTGACAAAGCAGGAAAGAATGTCCAGTGGAAACGAGACAGTCTCTTCAACAAATGGTGTTGGGAAAATTGGACAGCCACATGCAGAAGAATGAAACTGGACCATTTCCTTACACCACACACAAAAATCGACTCCAAATGGTTGAAAGACCTAAACGTGAGACAGGAGACCATCCAAATCCTAAAGGAGAACACAGGTAGCAACCTTTTCGACCTTAGCCGCAGCAAGTTCTCCCTAGAAACATCGCCAAAGGCACGGGAAGCCAGGGCAAAAATGAACTACTGGGATTTCATGCAGATAAAAAGCTTTTGCACAGCAAAAGAAACGGTCCACAAAACCCAAAGACAACCGACACAATGGGAGAAAATATTTGCAAATGACATATCAGAATAAGGGCTAGTATCCAAAATCTATAAAGAACTTATCAAACTCAACACCCAAAGAACAAATAATCCAGTCAAGGAATGGGCAGAAGACATGAACAGACATTTCTCCAAAGAAGACATCCACATGGCCAACAGGCACATGAAAAAGTGCTCAACATCGCTCGGCATCAGGGAAATCCAAATCAAAACCTCAATGAGATACCACCTCACACCAGTCCGATTGGCTAAAATGAACAAGTCAGGGAACGGCAGATGTTGGCGGGGATGTGGAGAAAGGGGAACCCTCCTACACTGTTGGTGGGAATGCAAGCTGGTGCAACCCCTCTGGAAAACAGTATGGAGGTTCCTCAAACAGTTGAAATTAGAGCTACCGTTCGATCCAGCAATTGCACTACTGGGTATTTACCACAAAGATACAAATGTAGGGACCCGAAGGGGTACGTGTACCCCAATGTTTATAGCAGCAATGTCCACCATAGCCAAACTGTGGAAAGAGCCAAGATGCCCATCGACAGATGAATGGATAAAGAAGAGGTGGTATAGATACACAATGGAATATTATGCAGCCATCAAAAGGAATGAGATCTTGCCATTTGCAACGACGTGGATGGAACTGGAGGGTGTTATGCTGAGTGAAATAAGTCAATCAGAGAAAGACATGTATCACATGACCTCACTGATATGAGGAATTCTTAATCTCAGGAGAGAAACGGAGTGTTACTGCAGTGGTTGGGGGTGGGAGGGATGGGGTGGCTGGGTGCTAGACATTGGGGAGGGTATGTGCTACGGTGAGCGCTGTGAATTGTGCAAGACTGTTGAATCACAGTTCTGTACTTCTGAAACAAATAACGCACCATATTTTAAGAAAAAAGAAAAAGAAGAAGATAACAGGAGAGGAAGAAAAGGGGAGTATGTCAGAGGGGGAGACGAACCATGAGAGATGAAGGACTCTGAAAGACAAACTGAGGGTTCTAGAGGGGAGGGGGGTAGGGGGATGGGTGAGCCTGGTGATGGGTATGGAGGAGGGCACGTTCTGCATGGAGCACTGGGTGTTATGAACAAACAATGAATCATGGAACACTGCACCAAAAACTAAGGATGTAATATATGGTGATTAACATAACTATAAAAAAATTAAAAAAATAACCATGAATGAAAGAGGAGAGATGACAACCAACACCAAAGAAATACAAACAATTATAAGAACGTATTATGAGCCACTCTATGCCAGCAGATTAGATAATCTTGAAGAAATGGATGCATTCCCAGAAATGTATCAACTACCTAAGCTGAACCAGGAAGAAATAGAAAACCTGAAGAGACCTATAACCGCTAATGAGGAAATTGAAGCAGTCATCAAAAATCTCCCAACAAACAGGAGCCCAAGGCCAGATGGCTTCCCAGGGGAATTCTACCAACCATTTAAAGAAGTAGTACTACCTATTCTTCTGAAACTGTCCCAAAAAATAGAAATGGAAGGAAAGCATCCAAACTCGTCTTATGAGGCCATTACCTTGATCCCCAAACCGAACAAAGACCCCATCAAAAAGGAAAATTACCGGTCCATATCCCTGAGGAACATGGATGCGAAACTTCTCACCAAAACGCCAGCCAATAGGATCCAACAGTGCATTAAAAGGATCATTCACCACGACCAAGTGGGATTTACTCCTAGGCTGCAAGGTTGGTTCAACATCTGCAAATCAATCAATGTGATACAATACATTAATAAAAAAAAAAAAAAGAAAAAGAACCATATGATCCGGTAAATAGACGCAGAAAAAGCATTTGACAAAGTACAGCATCCTTTCTTGAACAAAACTCTTCAGAGTATAGGGAGAGAGGGTACATACCTCAATATCATAAAAGCCATCTATGAATAACCTACAGCCAATATCATTCTCAAGGGGGAAAGGCTGAGAGCTTTTCCCCTAAGGTCAGGAACGCGGCAGGGATGTCCACTCTCACCACTGCTATTCAACATAGTATTAGAAGTCCTAGCCACAGCAATTAGACAACCAAAAGAAACGAAAGGCATCCAAATCGGCAAAGAGGAAGTCAAACTCTCACTCTTTGCAGAGGATATGATACTGTACGTGGGAAACCCAAAAGACTCCACCCCAAAACTGCTAGAACTCATACAGGAATTCAGTCAAGTGGCAGGATATAAAATCAATGCACAGAAATCCGTGGCATTCCTATACACCAACAACAAGACAGAAGAGAGACAAATCAAGGAGTCGATCCCATTTACAATTGCACCCAAAACCATTAGATACCTAGGAATAAATCTAACCAAAGAGGCAAAGGATCTGTACTCAGAAAACTATAAAATACCCATGAAAGCAATTGAAGAAGACACAAAGAAATGGAAAAACGTTCCATGCTCATGGATTGGGAGAATCAACATTGTGAAGATGTCAATGCTACCTAGAGCAATCTACACATTCAATGCAATCCCCATCAAAATACCATCCACTTTTTTCACAGACATGGAACAAATAATCCTAAAATTTGTATGGAACCAGAAGAGACCCAGAATAGCCAGAGGAATACTGAAAAAGAAAAGCAAAGCTGGCGGCATCGCAATTCCGGACTTCCAGCTCTATTACAAAGCTGTCATCATCAAGACAGTATGGTCCTGGCACAAAAACAGACACATTGATCAATGGAACAGAATCGAGAGCCCAGAAATGGACCCTCAACTCTATGGTCAACTCATCTTTGACAAAGCAGGAAAGAATGTCCAGTGGAAACGAGACAGTCTCTTCAACAAATGGTGTTGGGAAAATTGGACAGCCACATGCAGAAGAATGAAACTGGACCATTTCCTTACACCACACACAAAAATCGACTCCAAATGGTTGAAAGACCTAAACGTGAGACAGGAGACCATCCAAATCCTAAAGGAGAACAGAGGTAGCAACCTTTTCGACCTTAGCCGCAGCAACTTCTTCCTAGAAACATCGCCAAAGGCACGGGAAGCCAGGGCAAAAATGAACTACTGGGATTTCATGCAGATAAAAAGCTTTTGCACAGCAAAAGAAACGGTCCACAAAACCCAAAGACAACCGACACAATGGGAGAAAATATTTGCAAATGACATATCAGAATAAGGGCTAGTATCCAAAATCTATAAAGAACTTATCAAACTCAACACCCAAAGAACAAATAATCCAGTCAAGGAATGGGCAGAAGACATGAACAGACATTTCTCCAAAGAAGACATCCACATGGCCAACAGGCACATGAAAAAGTGCTCAACATCGCTCGGCATCAGGGAAATCCAAATCAAAACCTCAATGAGATACCACCTCACACCAGTCAGATTGGCTAAAATGAACAAGTCAGGGAACGGCAGATGTTGGCGGGGATGTGGAGAAAGGGGAACCCTCCTACACTGTTGGTGGGAATGCAAGCTGGTGCAACCCCTCTGGAAAACAGTATGGAGGTTCCTCAAACAGTTGAAATTAGAGCTACCGTTCGATCCAGCAATTGCACTACTGGGTATTTACCACAAAGATACAAATGTAGGGACCCGAAGGGGTACGTGTACCCCAATGTTTATAGCAGCAATGTCCACCATAGCCAAACTGTGGAAAGAGCCAAGATGCCCATCGACAGATGAATGGATAAAGAAGAGGTGGTAGAGATACACAATGGAATATTATGCAGCCATCAAAAGGAATGAGATCTTGCCATTTGCAACGACGTGGATGGAACTGGAGGGTGTTATGCTGAGTGAAATAAGTCAATCAGAGAAAGACATGTATCACATGACCTCACTGATATGAGGAATTCTTAATCTCAGGAGAGAAACGGAGTGTTACTGCAGTGGTTGGGGGTGGGAGGGATGGGGTGGCTGGGTGCTAGACATTGGGGAGGGTATGTGCTACGGTGAGCGCTGTGAATTGTGCAAGACTGTTGAATCACAGTTCTGTACTTCTGAAACAAATAACGCACCATATTTTAAGAAAAAAGAAAAAGAAGAAGATAACAGGAGAGGAAGAAAAGGGGAGTATGTCAGAGGGGGAGACGAACCATGAGAGATGAAGGACTCTGAAAGACAAACTGAGGGTTCTAGAGGGGAGGGGGGTAGGGGGATGGGTGAGCCTGGTGATGGGTATGGAGGAGGGCACGTTCTGCATGGAGCACTGGGTGTTATGAACAAACAATGAATCATGGAACACTGCACCAAAAACTAATGATGTAATATATGCTGATTAACATAACTATAAAAAAATTTAAAAAATAACCATGAATGAAAGAGGAGAGATGACAACCAACACCAAAGAAATACAAACAATTATAAGAACGTATTATGAGCCACTCTATGCCAGCACATTAGATAATCTTGAAGAAATGGATGCATTCCCAGAAATGTATCAACTACCTAAGCTGAACCAGGAAGAAATAGAAAACCTGAAGAGACCTATAACCGCTAATGAGGAAATTGAAGCAGTCATCAAAAATCTCCCAACAAACAGGAGCCCAAGGCCAGATGGCTTCCCAGGGGAATTCTACCAACCATTTAAAGAAGTAGTACTACCTATTCTTCTGAAACTGTCCCAAAAAATAGAAATGGAAGGAAAGCATCCAAACTCGTCTTATGAGGCCATTACCTTGATCCCCAAACCGAACAAAGACCCCATCAAAAAGGAAAATTACCGGTCCATATCCCTGAGGAACATGGATGCGAAACTTCTCACCAAAACGCCAGCCAATAGGATCCAACAGTGCATTAAAAGGATCATTCACCACGACCAAGTGGGATTTACTCCTAGGCTGCAAGTTTGGTTCAACATCTGTAAATCAATCAATGTGATACAATACATTAATAAAAAAAAAAAAAAGAAAAAGAACCATATGATCCGGTAAATAGACGCAGAAAAAGCATTTGACAAAGTACAGCATCCTTTCTTGAACAAAACTCTTCAGAGTATAGGGAGAGAGGGTACATACCTCAATATCATAAAAGCCATCTATGAATAACCTACAGCCAATATCATTCTCAAGGGGGAAAGGCTGAGAGCTTTTCCCCTAAGGTCAGGAACGCGGCAGGGATGTCCACTCTCACCACTGCTATTCAACATAGTATTAGAAGTCCTAGCCACAGCAATTAGACAACCAAAAGAAACGAAAGGCATCCAAATCGGCAAAGAGGAAGTCAAACTCTCACTCTTTGCAGAGGATATGATACTGTACGTGGGAAACCCAAAAGACTCCACCCCAAAACTGCTAGAACTCATACAGGAATTCAGTCAAGTGGCAGGATATAAAATCAATGCACAGAAATCCGTGGCATTCCTATACACCAACAACAAGACAGAAGAGAGACAAATCAAGGAGTCGATCCCATTTACAATTGCACCCAAAACCATTAGATACCTAGGAATAAATCTAACCAAAGAGGCAAAGGATCTGTACTCAGAAAAGTATAAAATACCCATGAAAGCAATTGAAGAAGACACAAAGAAATGGAAAAACGTTCCATGCTCATGGATTGGGAGAATCAACATTGTGAAGATGTCAATGCTACCTAGAGCAATCTACACATTCAATGCAATCCCCATCAAAATACCATCCACTTTTTTCACAGACATGGAACAAATAATCCTAAAATTTGTATGGAACCAGAAGAGACCCAGAATAGCCAGAGGAATACTGAAAAAGAAAAGCAAAGCTGGCGGCATCGCAATTCCGGACTTCCAGCTCTATTACAAAGCTGTCATCATCAAGACAGTATGGTCCTGGCACAAAAACAGACACATTGATCAATGGAACAGAATCGAGAGCCCAGAAATGGACCCTCAACTCTATGGTCAACTCATCTTTGACAAAGCAGGAAAGAATGTCCAGTGGAAACGAGACAGTCTCTTCAACAAATGGTGTTGGGAAAATTGGACAGCCACATGCAGAAGAATGAAACTGGACCATTTCCTTACACCACACACAAAAATCGACTCCAAATGGTTGAAAGACCTAAACGTGAGACAGGAGACCATCCAAATCCTAAAGGAGAACACAGGTAGCAACCTTTTCGACCTTAGCCGCAGCAACTTCTCCCTAGAAACATCGCCAAAGGCACGGGAAGCCAGGGCAAAAATGAACTACTGGGATTTCATGCAGATAAAAAGCTTTTGCACAGCAAAAGAAACCGTCCACAAAACCCAAAGACAACCGACAGAATGGGAGAAAATATTTGCAAATGACATATCAGAATAAGGGCTAGTATCCAAAATCTATAAAGAACTTATCAAACTCAACACCCAAAGAACAAATAATCCAGTCAAGGAATGGGCAGAAGACATGAACAGACATTTCTCCAAAGAAGACATCCACATGGCCAACAGGCACATGAAAAAGTGCTCAACATCGCTCGGCATCAGGGAAATCCAAATCAAAACCTCAATGAGATACCACCTCACAGCAGTCCGATTGGCTAAAATGAACAAGTCAGGGAACGGCAGATGTTGGCGGGGATGTGGAGAAAGGGGAACCCTCCTACACTGTTGGTGGGAATGCAAGCTGGTGCAACCCCTCTGGAAAACAGTATGGAGGTTCCTCAAACAGTTGAAATTAGAGCTACCGTTCGATCCAGCAATTGCACTACTGGGTATTTACCACAAAGATACAAATGTAGGGACCCGAAGGGGTACGTGTACCCCAATGTTTATAGCAGCAATGTCCACCATAGCCAAACTGTGGAAAGAGCCAAGATGCCCATCGACAGATGAATGGATAAAGAAGAGGTGGTAGAGATACACAATGGAATATTATGCAGCCATCAAAAGGAATGAGATCTTGCCATTTGCAACGACGTGGATGGAACTGGAGGGTGTTATGCTGAGTGAAATAAGTCAATCAGAGAAAGACATGTATCACATGACCTCACTGATATGAGGAATTCTTAATCTCAGGAGAGAAACCGAGTGTTACTGCAGTGGTTGGGGGTGGGAGGGATGGGGTGGCTGGGTGCTAGACATTGGGGAGGGTATGTGCTACGGTGAGCGCTGTGAATTGTGCAAGACTGTTGAATCACAGTTCTGTACTTCTGAAACAAATAACGCACCATATTTTAAGAAAAAAGAAAAAGAAGAAGATAACAGGAGAGGAAGAAAAGGGGAGTATGTCAGAGGGGGAGACGAACCATGAGAGATGAAGGACTCTGAAAGACAAACTGACGGTTCTAGAGGGGAGGGGGGGAGGGGGATGGGTGAGCCTGGTGATGGGTATGGAGGAGGGCACGTTCTGCATGGAGCACTGGGTGTTATGAACAAACAATGAATCATGGAACACTGCACCAAAAACTAATGATGTAATATATGGTGATTAACATAACTATAAAAAAATTAAAAAAATAACCATGAATGAAAGAGGAGAGATGACAACCAACACCAAAGAAATACAAACAATTATAAGAACGTATTATGAGCCACTCTATGCCAGCAGATTAGATAATCTTGAAGAAATGGATGCATTCCCAGAAATGTATCAACTACCTAAGCTGAACCAGGAAGAAATAGAAAACCTGAAGAGACCTATAACCGCTAATGAGGAAATTGAAGCAGTCATCAAAAATCTCCCAACAAACAGGAGCCCAAGGCCAGATGGCTTCCCAGGGGAATTCTACCAACCATTTAAAGAAGTAGTATTACCTATTCTTCTGAAACTGTCCCAAAAAATAGAAATGGAAGGAAAGCATCCAAACTCGTCTTATGAGGCCATTACCTTGATCCCCAAACCGAACAAAGACCCCATCAAAAAGGAAAATTACCGGTCCATATCCCTGAGGAACATGGATGCAAAACTTCTCACCAAAACGCCAGCCAATAGGATCCAACAGTGCATTAAAAGGATCATTCACCACGACCAAGTGGGATTTACTCCTAGGCTGCAAGGTTGGTTCAACATCTGCAAATCAATCAATGTGATACAATACATTAATAAAAAAAAAAAGAAAAAGAACCATATGATCCTGTAAATAGATGCAGAAAAAGCATTTGACAAAGTACACCATCCTTTCTTGAACAAAACTCTTCAGAGTATAGGGAGAGAGGGTACATACCTCAATATCATAAAAGCCATCTATGAATAACCTACAGCCAATATCATTCTCAAGGGGGAAAGGCTGAGAGCCTTTCCCCTAAGGTCAGGAACGCGGCAGGGATGTCCACTCTCACCACTGCTATTCAACATAGTATTAGAAGTCCTAGCCACAGCAATTAGACAACCAAAAGAAACGAAAGGCATCCAAATCGGCAAAGAGGAAGTCAAACGCTCACTCTTTGTAGATGATATGATACTGTACGTGGAAAACCCAAAAGACTCCACCCCAAAACTGCCAAAACTCATACAGGAATTCAGTCAAGTGGCAGGATATAAAATCAATGCACAGAAATCCGTGGCATTCCTATACACCAACAACAAGACAGAAGAGAGACAAATCAAGGAGTCGATCCCATTTACAATTGCACCCAAAACCATTAGATACCTAGGAATAAATCTAACCAAAGAGGCAAAGGATCTGTACTCAGAAAACTATAAAATACCCATGAAAGCAATTGAAGAAGACACAAAGAAATGGAAAAACGTTCCATGCTCATGGATTGGGAGAATCAACATTGTGAAGATGTCAATGCTACCTAGAGCAATCTACACATTCAATGCAATCCCCATCAAAATACCATCCACTTTTTTCACAGACATGGAACAAATAATCCTAAAATTTGTATGGAACCAGAAGAGACCCAGAATAGCCAGAGGAATACTGAAAAAGAAAAGCAAAGCTGGCGGCATCGCAATTCCGGACTTCCAGCTCTATTACAAAGCTGTCATCATCAAGACAGTATGGTCCTGGCACAAAAACAGACACATTGATCAATGGAACAGAATCGAGAGCCCAGAAATGGACCCTCAACTCTATGGTCAACTCATCTTTGACAAAGCAGGAAAGAATGTCCAGTGGAAAAGAGACAGTCTCTTCAACAAATGGTGTTGGGAAAATTGGACAGCCACATGCAGAAGAATGAAACTGGACCATTTCCTTACACCACACACAAAAATCGACTCCAAATGGTTGAAAGACCTAAACGTGAGACAGGAGACCATCCAAATCCTAAAGGAGAACACAGGTAGCAACCTTTTCGACCTTAGCCGCAGCAAGTTCTCCCTAGAAACATCGCCAAAGGCACGGGAAGCCAGGGCAAAAATGAACTACTGGGATTTCATGCAGATAAAAAGCTTTTGCACAGCAAAAGAAACGGTCCACAAAACCCAAAGACAACCGACACAATGGGAGAAAATATTTGCAAATGACATATCAGAATAAGGGCTAGTATCCAAAATCTATAAAGAACTTATCAAACTCAACACCCAAAGAACAAATAATCCAGTCAAGAAATGGGCAGAAGACATGAACAGACATTTCTCCAAAGAAGACATCCACATGGCCAACAGGCACATGAAAAAGTGCTCAACATCGCTCGGCATCAGGGAAATCCAAATCAAAACCTCAATGAGATACCACCTCACACCAGTCCGATTGGCTAAAATGAACAAGTCAGGGAACGGCAGATGTTGGCGGGGATGTGGAGAAAGGGGAACCCTCCTACACTGTTGGTGGGAATGCAAGCTGGTGCAACCCCTCTGGAAAACAGTATGGAGGTTCCTCAAACAGTTGAAATTAGAGCTACCGTTCGATCCAGCAATTGCACTACTGGGTATTTACCACAAAGATACAAATGTAGGGACCCGAAGGGGTACGTGTACCCCAATGTTTATAGCAGCAATGTCCACCATAGCCAAACTGTGGAAAGAGCCAAGATGCCCATCGACAGATGAATGGATAAAGAAGAGGTGGTATAGATACACAATGGAATATTATGCAGCCATCAAAAGGAATGAGATCTTGCCATTTGCAACGACGTGGATGGAACTGGAGGGTGTTATGCTGAGTGAAATAAGTCAATCAGAGAAAGACATGTATCACATGACCTCACTGATATGAGGAATTCTTAATCTCAGGAGAGAAACGGAGTGTTACTGCAGTGGTTGGGGGTGGGAGGGATGGGGTGGCTGGGTGCTAGACATTGGGGAGGGTATGTGCTACGGTGAGCGCTGTGAATTGTGCAAGACTGTTGAATCACAGTTCTGTACTTCTGAAACAAATAACGCACCATATTTTAAGAAAAAAGAAAAAGAAGAAGATAACAGGAGAGGAAGAAAAGGGGAGTATGTCAGAGGGGGAGACGAACCATGAGAGATGAAGGACTCTGAAAGACAAACTGAGGGTTCTAGAGGGGAGGGGGGGAGGGGGATGGGTGAGCCTGGTGATGGGTATGGAGGAGGGCACGTTCTGCATGGAGCACTGGGTGTTATGAACAAACAATGAATCATGGAACACTGCACCAAAAACTAATGATGTAATATATGGTGATTAACATAACTATAAAAAAATTAAAAAAAAACCATGAATGAAAGAGGAGAGATGACAACCAACACCAAAGAAATACAAACAATTATAAGAACGTATTATGAGCCACTCTATGCCAGCAGATTAGATAATCTTGAAGAAATGGATGCATTCCCAGAAATGTATCAACTACCTAAGCTGAACCAGGAAGAAATAGAAAACCTGAAGAGACCTATAACCGCTAATGAGGAAATTGAAGCAGTCATCAAAAATCTCCCAACAAACAGGAGCCCAAGGCCAGATGGCTTCCCAGGGGAATTCTACCAACCATTTAAAGAAGTAGTACTACCTATTCTTCTGAAACTGTCCCAAAAAATAGAAATGGAAGGAAAGCATCCAAACTCGTCTTATGAGGCCATTACCTTGATCCCCAAACCGAACAAAGACCCCATCAAAAAGGAAAATTACCGGTCCATATCCCTGAGGAACATGTATGCAAAACTTCTCACCAAAACGCCAGCCAATAGGATCCAACAGTGCATTAAAAGGATCATTCACCACGACCAAGTGGGATTTACTCCTAGGCTGCAAGGTTGGTTCAACATCTGCAAATCAATCAATGTGATACAATACATTAATAAAAAAAAAAAGAAAAAGAACCATATGATCCTGTAAATAGATGCAGAAAAAGCATTTGACAAACTACAGCATCCTTTCTTGAACAAAACTCTTCAGAGTATAGGGAGAGAGGGTACATACCTCAATATCATAAAAGCTATCTATGAATAACCTACAGCCAATATCATTCTCAAGGGGGAAAGGCTGAGAGCCTTTCCCCTAAGGTCAGGAACGCGGCAGGGATGTCCACTCTCACCACTGCTATTCAACATAGTATTAGAAGTCCTAGCCACAGCAATTAGACAACCAAAAGAAACGAAAGGCATCCAAATCGGCAAAGAGGAAGTCAAACTCTCACTCTTTGCAGAGGATATGATACTGTACGTGGAAAACCCAAAAGACTCCACCCCAAAACTGCTAGAACTCGTACAGGAATTCAGTCAAGTGGCAGGATATAAAATCAATGCACAGAAATCCGTGGCATTCCTATACACCAACAACAAGACAGAAGAGAGACAAATCAAGGAGTCGATCCCATTTACAATTGCACCCAAAACCATTAGATACCTAGGAATAAATCTAACCAAAGAGGCAAAGGATCTGTACTCAGAAAACTATAAAATACCCATGAAAGCAATTGAAGAAGACACAAAGAAATGGAAAAACGTTCCATGCTCATGGATTGGGAGAATCAACATTGTGAAGATGTCAATGCTACCTAGAGCAATCTACACATTCAATGCAATCCCCATCAAAATACCATCCACTTTTTTCACAGACATGGAACAAATAATCCTAAAATTTGTATGGAACCAGAAGAGACCCAGAATAGCCAGAGGAATACTGAAAAAGAAAAGCAAAGCTGGCGGCATCGCAATTCCGCACTTCCAGCTCTATTACAAAGCTGTCATCATCAAGACAGTATGGTCCTGGCACAAAAACAGACACATTGATCAATGGAACAGAATCGAGAGCCCAGAAATGGACCCTCAACTCTATGGTCAACTCATCTTTGACAAAGCAGGAAAGAACGTCCAGTGGAAAAGAGACAGTCTCTTCAACAAATGGTGTTGGGAAAATTGGACAGCCACATGCAGAAGAATGAAACCGGACCATTTCCTTACACCACACACAAAAATCGACTCCAAATGGTTGAAAGACCTAAACGTGAGACAGGAGACCATCCAAATCCTAAAGGAGAACACAGGTAGCAACCTTTTCGACCTTAGCCGCAGCAACTTCTTCCTAGAAACATCGCCAAAGGCACGGGAAGCCAGGGCAAAAATGAACTACTGGGATTTCATGCAGATAAAAAGCTTTTGCACAGCAAAAGAAACGGTCCACAAAACCCAAAGACAACCGACAGAATGGGAGAAAATATTTGCAAATGACATATCAGAATAAGGGCTAGTATCCAAAATCTATAAAGAACTTATCAAACTCAACACCCAAAGAACAAATAATCCAGTCAAGGAATGGGCAGAAGACATGAACAGACATTTCTCCAAAGAAGACATCCACATGGCCAACAGGCACATGAAAAAGTGCTCAACATCGCTCGGCATCAGGGAAATCCAAATCAAAACCTCAATGAGATACCACCTCACAGCAGTCCGATTGGCTAAAATGAACAAGTCAGGGAACGGCAGATGTTGGCGGGGATGTGGAGAAAGGGGAACCCTCCTACACTGTTGGTGGGAATGCAAGCTGGTGCAACCCCTCTGGAAAACAGTATGGAGGTTCCTCAAACAGTTGAAATTATAGCTACCGTTCGATCCAGCAATTGCACTACTGGGTATTTACCACAAAGATACAAATGTAGGGACCCGAAGGGGTACGTGTACCCCAATGTTTATAGCAGCAATGTCCACCATAGCCAAACTGTGGAAAGAGCCAAGATGCCCATCGACAGATGAATGGATAAAGAAGAGGTGGTAGAGATACACAATGGAATATTATGCAGCCATCAAAAGGAATGAGATCTTGCCATTTGCAACGACGTGGATGGAACTGGAGGGTGTTATGCTGAGTGAAATAAGTCAATCAGAGAAAGACATGTATCACATGACCTCACTGATATGAGGAATTCTTAATCTCAGGAGAGAAACGGAGTGTTACTGCAGTGGTTGGGGGTGGGAGGGATGGGGTGGCTGGGTGCTAGACATTGGGGAGGGTATGTGCTACGGTGAGCGCTGTGAATTGTGCAAGACTGTTGAATCACAGTTCTGTACTTCTGAAACAAATAACGCACCATATTTTAAGAAAAAAGAAAAAGAAGAAGATAACAGGAGAGGAAGAAAAGGGGAGTATGTCAGAGGGGGAGACGAACCATGAGAGATGAAGGACTCTGAAAGACAAACTGACGGTTCTAGAGGGGAGGGGGGGAGGGGGATGGGTGAGCCTGGTGATGGGTATGGAGGAGGGCACGTTCTGCATGGAGCACTGGGTGTTATGAACAAACAATGAATCATGGAACACTGCACCAAAAACTAATGATGTAATATATGGTGATTAACATAACTATAAAAAAATTAAAAAAATAACCATGAATGAAAGAGGAGAGATGACAACCAACACCAAAGAAATACAAACAATTATAAGAACGTATTATGAGCCACTCTATGCCAGCAGATTAGATAATCTTGAAGAAATGGATGCATTCCCAGAAATGTATCAACTACCTAAGCTGAACCAGGAAGAAATAGAAAACCTGAAGAGACCTATAACCGCTAATGAGGAAATTGAAGCAGTCATCAAAAATCTCCCAACAAACAGGAGCCCAAGGCCAGATGGCTTCCCAGGGGAATTCTACCAACCATTTAAAGAAGTAGTATTACCTATTCTTCTGAAACTGTCCCAAAAAATAGAAATGGAAGGAAAGCATCCAAACTCGTCTTATGAGGCCATTACCTTGATCCCCAAACCGAACAAAGACCCCATCAAAAAGGAAAATTACCGGTCCATATCCCTGAGGAACATGGATGCAAAACTTCTCACCAAAACGCCAGCCAATAGGATCCAACAGTGCATTAAAAGGATCATTCACCACGACCAAGTGGGATTTACTCCTAGGCTGCAAGGTTGGTTCAACATCTGCAAATCAATCAATGTGATACAATACATTAATAAAAAAAAAAAGAAAAAGAACCATATGATCCTGTAAATAGATGCAGAAAAAGCATTTGACAAAGTACACCATCCTTTCTTGAACAAAACTCTTCAGAGTATAGGGAGAGAGGGTACATACCTCAATATCATAAAAGCCATCTATGAATAACCTACAGCCAATATCATTCTCAAGGGGGAAAGGCTGAGAGCCTTTCCCCTAAGGTCAGGAACGCGGCAGGGATGTCCACTCTCACCACTGCTATTCAACATAGTATTAGAAGTCCTAGCCACAGCAATTAGACAACCAAAAGAAACGAAAGGCATCCAAATCGGCAAAGAGGAAGTCAAACGCTCACTCTTTGTAGATGATATGATACTGTACGTGGAAAACCCAAAAGACTCCACCCCAAAACTGCCAAAACTCATACAGGAATTCAGTCAAGTGGCAGGATATAAAATCAATGCACAGAAATCCGTGGCATTCCTATACACCAACAACAAGACAGAAGAGAGACAAATCAAGGAGTCGATCCCATTTACAATTGCACCCAAAACCATTAGATACCTAGGAATAAATCTAACCAAAGAGGCAAAGGATCTGTACTCAGAAAACTATAAAATACCCATGAAAGCAATTGAAGAAGACACAAAGAAATGGAAAAACGTTCCATGCTCATGGATTGGGAGAATCAACATTGTGAAGATGTCAATGCTACCTAGAGCAATCTACACATTCAATGCAATCCCCATCAAAATACCATCCACTTTTTTCACAGACATGGAACAAATAATCCTAAAATTTGTATGGAACCAGAAGAGACCCAGAATAGCCAGAGGAATACTGAAAAAGAAAAGCAAAGCTGGCGGCATCGCAATTCCGGACTTCCAGCTCTATTACAAAGCTGTCATCATCAAGACAGTATGGTCCTGGCACAAAAACAGACACATTGATCAATGGAACAGAATCGAGAGCCCAGAAATGGACCCTCAACTCTATGGTCAACTCATCTTTGACAAAGCAGGAAAGAATGTCCAGTGGAAACGAGACAGTCTCTTCAACAAATGGTGTTGGGAAAATTGGACAGCCACATGCAGAAGAATGAAACTGGACCATTTCCTTACACCACACACAAAAATCGACTCCAAATGGTTGAAAGACCTAAACGTGAGACAGGAGACCATCCAAATCCTAAAGGAGAACACAGGTAGCAACCTTTTCGACCTTAGCCGCAGCAAGTTCTCCCTAGAAACATCGCCAAAGGCACGGGAAGCCAGGGCAAAAATGAACTACTGGGATTTCATGCAGATAAAAAGCTTTTGCACAGCAAAAGAAACGGTCCACAAAACCAAAAGACAACCGACAGAATGGGAGAAAATATTTGCAAATGACATATCAGAATAAGGGCTAGTATCCAAAATCTATAAAGAACTTATCAAACTCAACACCCAAAGAACAAATAATCCAGTCAAGAAATGGGCAGAAGACATGAACAGACATTTCTCCAAAGAAGACATCCACATGGCCAACAGGCACATGAAAAAGTGCTCAACATCGCTCGGCATCAGGGAAATCCAAATCAAAACCTCAATGAGATACCACCTCACACCAGTCAGATTGGCTAAAATGAACAAGTCAGGGAACGGCAGATGTTGGCGGGGATGTGGAGAAAGGGGAACCCTCCTACACTGTTGGTGGGAATGCAAGCTGGTGCAACCCCTCTGGAAAACAGTATGGAGGTTCCTCAAACAGTTGAAATTAGAGCTACCGTTCGATCCAGCAATTGCACTACTGGGTATTTACCACAAAGATACAAATGTAGGGACCCGAAGGGGTACGTGTACCCCAATGTTTATAGCAGCAATGTCCACCATAGCCAAACTGTGGAAAGAGCCAAGATGCCCATCGACAGATGAATGGATAAAGAAGAGGTGGTAGAGATACACAATGGAATATTATGCAGCCATCAAAAGGAATGAGATCTTGCCATTTGCAACGACGTGGATGGAACTGGAGGGTGTTATGCTGAGTGAAATAAGTCAATCAGAGAAAGACATGTATCACATGACCTCACTGATATGAGGAATTCTTAATCTCAGGAGAGAAACGGAGTGTTACTGCAGTGGTTGGGGGTGGGAGGGATGGGGTGGCTGGGTGCTAGACATTGGGGAGGGTATGTGCTACGGTGAGCGCTGTGAATTGTGCAAGACTGTTGAATCACAGTTCTGTACTTCTGAAACAAATAACGCACCATATTTTAAGAAAAAAGAAAAAGAAGAAGATAACAGGAGAGGAAGAAAAGGGGAGTATGTCAGAGGGGGAGACGAACCATGAGAGATGAAGGACTCTGAAAGACAAACTGAGGGTTCTAGAGGGGAGGGGGGTAGGGGGATGGGTGAGCCTGGTGATGGGTATGGAGGAGGGCACGTTCTGCATGGAGCACTGGGTGTTATGAACAAACAATGAATCATGGAACACTGCACCAAAAACTAATGATGTAATATATGGTGATTAACATAACTATAAAAAAATTAAAAAAATAACCATGAATGAAAGAGGAGAGATGACAACCAACACCAAAGAAATACAAACAATTATAAGAACGTATTATGAGCCACTCTATGCCAGCAGATTAGATAATCTTGAAGAAATGGATGCATTCCCAGAAATGTATCAACTACCTAAGCTGAACCAGGAAGAAATAGAAAACCTGAAGAGACCTATAACCGCTAATGAGGAAATTGAAGCAGTCATCAAAAATCTCCCAACAAACAGGAGCCCAAGGCCAGATGGCTTCCCAGGGGAATTCTACCAACCATTTAAAGAAGTAGTACTACCTATTCTTCTGAAACTGTCCCAAAAAATAGAAATGGAAGGAAAGCATCCAAACTCGTCTTATGAGGCCATTACCTTGATCCCCAAACCGAACAAAGACCCCATCAAAAAGGAAAATTACCGGTCCATATCCCTGAGGAACATGGATGCAAAACTTCTCACCAAAACGCCAGCCAATAGGATCCAACAGTGCATTAAAAGGATCATTCACCACGACCAAGTGGGATTTACTCCTAGGCTGCAAGGTTGGTTCAACATCTGCAAATCAATCAATGTGATACAATACATTAATAAAAAAAAAAAGAAAAAGAACCATATGATCCTGTAAATAGATGCAGAAAAAGCATTTGACAAAGTACAGCATCCTTTCTTGAACAAAACTCTTCAGAGTATAGGGAGAGAGGGTACATACCTCAATATCATAAAAGCCATCTATGAATAACCTACAGCCAATATCATTCTCAAGGGGGAAAGGCTGAGAGCTTTTCCCCTAAGGTCAGGAACGCGGCAGGGATGTCCACTCTCACCACTGCTATTCAACATAGTATTAGAAGTCCTAGCCACAGCAATTAGACAACCAAAAGAAACGAAAGGCATCCAAATCGGCAAAGAGGAAGTCAAACTCTCACTCTTTGCAGAGGATATGATACTGTACGTGGAAAACCCAAAAGACTCCACCCCAAAACTGCCAAAACTCATACAGGAATTCAGTCAAGTGGCAGGATATAAAATCAATGCACAGAAATCCGTGGCATTCCTATACACCAACAACAAGACAGAAGAGAGACAAATCAAGGAGTCGATCCCATTTACAATTGCACCCAAAACCATTAGATACCTAGGAATAAATCTAACCATAGAGGCAAAGGATCTGTACTCAGAAAACTATAAAATACCCATGAAAGCAATTGAAGAAGACACAAAGAAATGGAAAAACGTTCCATGCTCATGGATTGGGAGAATCAACATTGTGAAGATGTCAATGCTACCTAGAGCAATCTACACATTCAATGCAATCCCCATCAAAATACCATCCACTTTTTTCACAGACATGGAACAAATAATCCTAAAATTTGTATGGAACCAGAAGAGACCCAGAATAGCCAGAGGAATACTGAAAAAGAAAAGCAAAGATGGCGGCATCGCAATTCCGGACTTCCAGCTCTATTACAAAGCTGTCATCATCAAGACAGTATGGTCCTGGCACAAAAACAGACACATTGATCAATGGAACAGAATCGAGAGCCCAGAAATGGACCCTCAACTCTATGGTCAACTCATCTTTGACAAAGCAGGAAAGAATGTCCAGTGGAAACGAGACAGTCTCTTCAACAAATGGTGTTGGGAAAATTGGACAGCCACATGCAGAAGAATGAAACTGGACCATTTTCTTACACCACACACAAAAATCGACTCCAAATGGTTGAAAGACCTAAACGTGAGACAGGAGACCATCCAAATCCTAAAGGAGAACACAGGTAGCAACCTTTTCGACCTTAGCCGCAGCAACTTCTCCCTAGAAACATCGCCAAAGGCACGGGAAGCCAGGGCAAAAATGAACTACTGGGATTTCATGCAGATAAAAAGCTTTTGCACAGCAAAAGAAACCGTCCACAAAACCAAAAGACAACCGACAGAATGGGAGAAAATATTTGCAAATGACATATCAGAATAAGGGCTAGTATCCAAAATCTATAAAGAACTTATCAAACTCAACACCCAAAGAACAAATAATCCAGTCAAGGAATGGGCAGAAGACATGAACAGACATTTCTCCAAAGAAGACATCCACATGGCCAACAGGCACATGAAAAAGTGCTCAACATCGCTCGGCATCAGGGAAATCCAAATCAAAACCTCAATGAGATACCACCTCACACCAGTCCGATTGGCTAAAATGAACAAGTCAGGGAACGGCAGATGTTGGCGGGGATGTGGAGAAAGGGGAACCCTCCTACACTGTTGGTGGGAATGCAAGCTGGTGCAACCCCTCTGGAAAACAGTATGGAGGTTCCTCAAACAGTTGAAATTAGAGCTACCGTTCGATCCAGCAATTGCACTACTGGGTATTTACCACAAAGATACAAATGTAGGGACCCGAAGGGGTACGTGTACCCCAATGTTTATAGCAGCAATGTCCACCATAGCCAAACTGTGGAAAGAGCCAAGATGCCCATCGACAGATGAATGGATAAAGAAGAGGTGGTATAGATACACAATGGAATATTATGCAGCCATCAAAAGGAATGAGATCTTGCCATTTGCAACGACGTGGATGGAACTGGAGGGTGTTATGCTGAGTGAAATAAGTCAATCAGAGAAAGACATGTATCACATGACCTCACTGATATGAGGAATTCTTAATCTCAGGAGAGAAACGGAGTGTTACTGCAGTGGTTGGGGGTGGGAGGGATGGGGTGGCTGGGTGCTAGACATTGGGGAGGGTATGTGCTACGGTGAGCGCTGTGAATTGTGCAAGACTGTTGAATCACAGTTCTGTACTTCTGAAACAAATAACGCACCATATTTTAAGAAAAAAGAAAAAGAAGAAGATAACAGGAGAGGAAGAAAAGGGGAGTATGTCAGAGGGGGAGACGAACCATGAGAGATGAAGGACTCTGAAAGACAAACTGAGGGTTCTAGAGGGGAGGGGTTAGGGGGATGGGTGAGCCTGGTGATGGGTATGGAGGAGGGCACGTTCTGCATGGAGCACTGGGTGTTATGAACAAACAATGAATCATGGAACACTGCACCAAAAACTAATGATGTAATATATTGTGATTAACATAACTATAAAAAAATTAAAAAAATAAGCATGAATGAAAGAGGAGAGATGACAACCAACACCAAAGAAATACAAACAATTATAAGAACGTATTATGAGCCACTCTATGCCAGCAGATTAGATAATCTTGAAGAAATGGATGCATTCCCAGAAATGTATCAACTACCTAAGCTGAACCAGGAAGAAATAGAAAACCTGAAGAGACCTATAACCGCTAATGAGGAAATTGAAGCAGTCATCAAAAATCTCCCAACAAACAGGAGCCCAAGGCCAGATGGCTTCCCAGGGGAATTCTACCAACCATTTAAAGAAGTAGTACTACCTATTCTTCTGAAACTGTCCCAAAAAATAGAAATGGAAGGAAAGCATCCAAACTCGACTTATGAGGCCATTACCTTGATCCCCAAACCGAACAAAGACCCCATCAAAAAGGAAAATTACCGGTCCATATCCCTGAGGAACATGGATGCAAAACTTCTCACCAAAACGCCAGCCAATAGGATCCAACAGTGCATTAAAAGGATCATTCACCACGACCAAGTGGGATTTACTCCTAGGCTGCAAGGTTGGTTCAACATCTGCAAATCAATCAATGAGATACAATACATTAATAAAAAAAAAAAAAGAAAAAGAACCATATGATCCTGTAAATAGATGCAGAAAAAGCATTTGACAAAGTACACCATCCTTTCTTGAACAAAACTCTTCAGAGTATAGGGAGAGAGGGTACATACCTCAATATCATAAAAGCCATCTATGAATAACCTACAGCCAATATCATTCTCAAGGGGGAAAGGCTGAGAGCCTTTCCCCTAAGGTCAGGAACGCGGCAGGGATGTCCACTCTCACCACTGCTATTCAGCATAGTATTAGAAGTCCTAGCCACAGCAATTAGACAACCAAAAGAAACGAAAGGCATCCAAATCGGCAAAGAGGAAGTCAAACTCTCACTCTTTGCAGAGGATATGATACTGTACGTGGGAAACCCAAAAGACTCCACCCCAAAACTGCTAGAACTCATACAGGAATTCAGTCAAGTGGCAGGATATAAAATCAATGCACAGAAATCCGTGGCATTCCTATACACCAACAACAAGACAGAAGAGAGACAAATCAAGGAGTCGATCCCATTTACAATTGCACCCAAAACCATTAGATACCTAGGAATAAATCTAACCAAAGAGGCAAAGGATCTGTACTCAGAAAACTATAAAATACCCATGAAAGCAATTGAAGAAGACACAAAGAAATGGAAAAACGTTCCATGCTCATGGATTGGGAGAATCAACATTGTGAAGATGTCAATGCTACCTAGAGCAATCTACACATTCAATGCAATCCCCATCAAAATACCATCCACTTTTTTCACAGACATGGAACAAATAATCCTAAAATTTGTATGGAACCAGAAGAGACCCAGAATAGCCAGAGGAATACTGAAAAAGAAAAGCAAAGCTGGCGGCATCGCAATTCCGGACTTCCAGCTCTATTACAAAGCTGTCATCATCAAGACAGTATGGTCCTGGCACAAAAACAGACACATTGATCAATGGAACAGAATCGAGAGCCCAGAAATGGACCCTCAACTCTATGGTCAACTCATCTTTGACAAAGCAGGAAAGAATGTCCAGTGGAAACGAGACAGTCTCTTCAACAAATGGTGTTGGGAAAATTGGACAGCCACATGCAGAAGAATGAAACTGGACCATTTCCTTACACCACACACAAAAATCGACTCCAAATGGTTGAAAGACCTAAACGTGAGACAGGAGACCATCCAAATCCTAAAGGAGAACAGAGGTAGCAACCTTTTCGACCTTAGCCGCAGCAACTTCTTCCTAGAAACATCGCCAAAGGCACGGGAAGCCAGGGCAAAAATGAACTACTGGGATTTCATGCAGATAAAAAGCTTTTGCACAGCAAAAGAAACGGTCCACAAAACCCAAAGACAACCGACACAATGGGAGAAAATATTTGCAAATGACATATCAGAATAAGGGCTAGTATCCAAAATCTATAAAGAACTTATCAAACTCAACACCCAAAGAACAAATAATCCAGTCAAGGAATGGGCAGAAGACATGAACAGACATTTCTCCAAAGAAGACATCCACATGGCCAACAGGCACATGAAAAAGTGCTCAACATCGCTCGGCATCAGGGAAATCCAAATCAAAACCTCAATGAGATACCACCTCACACCAGTCAGATTGGCTAAAATGAACAAGTCAGGGAACGGCAGATGTTGGCGGGGATGTGGAGAAAGGGGAACCCTCCTACACTGTTGGTGGGAATGCAAGCTGGTGCAACCCCTCTGGAAAACAGTATGGAGGTTCCTCAAACAGTTGAAATTAGAGCTACCGTTCGATCCAGCAATTGCACTACTGGGTATTTACCACAAACATACAAATGTAGGGACCCGAAGGGGTACGTGTACCCCAATGTTTATAGCAGCAATGTCCACCATAGCCAAACTGTGGAAAGAGCCAAGATGCCCATCGACAGATGAATGGATAAAGAAGAGGTAGTATAGATACACAATGGAATATTATGCAGCCATCAAAAGGAATGAGATCTTGCCATTTGCAACGACGTGGATGGAACTGGAGGGTGTTATGCTGAGTGAAATAAGTCAATCAGAGAAAGACATGTATCACATGACCTCACTGATATGAGGAATTCTTAATCTCAGGAGAGAAACGGAGTGTTACTGCAGTGGTTGGGGGTGGGAGGGATGGGGTGGCTGGGTGCTAGACATTGGGGAGGGTATGTGCTACGGTGAGCGCTGTGAATTGTGCAAGACTGTTGAATCACAGTTCTGTACTTCTGAAACAAATAACGCACCATATTTTAAGAAAAAAGAAAAAGAAGAAGATAACAGGAGAGGAAGAAAAGGGGAGTATGTCAGAGGGGGAGACGAACCATGAGAGATGAAGGACTCTGAAAGACAAACTGAGGGTTCTAGAGGGGAGGGGGGGAGGGGGATGGGTGAGCCTGGTGATGGGTATGGAGGAGGGCACGTTCTGCATGGAGCACTGGGTGTTATGAACAAACAATGAATCATGGAACACTGCACCAAAAACTAATGATGTAATATATGGTGATTAACATAACTATAAAAAAATTAAAAAAATAACCATGAATGAAAGAGGAGAGATGACAACCAACACCAAAGAAATACAAACAATTATAAGAACGTATTATGAGCCACTCTATGCCAGCAGATTAGATAATCTTGAAGAAATGGATGCATTCCCAGAAATGTATCAACTACCTAAGCTGAACCAGGAAGAAATAGAAAACCTGAAGAGACCTATAACCGGTAATGAGGAAATTGAAGCAGTCATCAAAAATCTCCCAACAAACAGGAGCCCAAGGCCAGATGGCTTCCCAGGGGAATTCTACCAACCATTTAAAGAAGTAGTACTACCTATTCTTCTGAAACTGTCCCAAAAAATAGAAATGGAAGGAAAGCATCCAAACTCGTCTTATGAGGCCATTACCTTGATCCCCAAACCGAACAAAGACCCCATCAAAAAGGAAAATTACCGGTCCATATCCCTGAGGAACATGGATGCAAAACTTCTCACCAAAACGCCAGCCAATAGGATCCAACAGTGCATTAAAAGGATCATTCACCACGACCAAGTGGGATTTACTCCTAGGCTGCAAGTTTGGTTCAACATCTGCAAATCAATCAATGTGATACAATACATTAATAAAAAAAAAAAAAAGAAAAAGAACCATATGATCCGGTAAATAGACGCAGAAAAAGCATTTGACAAAGTACAGCATCCTTTCTTGAACAAAACTCTTCAGAGTATAGGGAGAGAGGGTACATACCTCAATATCATAAAAGCCATCTATGAATAACCTACAGCCAATATCATTCTCAAGGGGGAAAGGCTGAGAGCTTTTCCCCTAAGGTCAGGAACGCGGCAGGGATGTCCACTCTCACCACTGCTATTCAACATAGTATTAGAAGTCCTAGCCACAGCAATTAGACAACCAAAAGAAACGAAAGGCATCCAAATCGGCAAAGAGGAAGTCAAACTCTCACTCTTTGCAGAGGATATGATACTGTACGTGGGAAACCCAAAAGACTCCACCCCAAAACTGCTAGAACTCATACAGGAATTCAGTCAAGTGGCAGGATATAAAATCAATGCACAGAAATCCGTGGCATTCCTATACACCAACAACAAGACAGAAGAGAGACAAATCAAGGAGTCGATCCCATTTACAATTGCACCCAAAACCATTAGATACCTAGGAATAAATCTAACCAAAGAGGCAAAGGATCTGTACTCAGAAAACTATAAAATACCCATGAAAGCAATTGAAGAAGACACAAAGAAATGGAAAAACGTTCCATGCTCATGGATTGGGAGAATCAACATTGTGAAGATGTCAATGCTACCTAGAGCAATCTACACATTCAATGCAATCCCCATCAAAATACCATCCACTTTTTTCACAGGCATGGAACAAATAATCCTAAAATTTGTATGGAACCAGAAGAGACCCAGAATAGCCAGAGGAATACTGAAAAAGAAAAGCAAAGCTGGCGGCATCGCAATTCCGGACTTCCAGCTCTATTACAAAGCTGTCATCATCAAGACAGTATGGTCCTGGCACAAAAACAGACACATTGATCAATGGAACAGAATCGAGAGCCCAGAAATGGACCCTCAACTCTATGGTCAACTCATCTTTGACAAAGCAGGAAAGAATGTCCAGTGGAAAAGAGACAGTCTCTTCAACAAATGGTGTTGGGAAAATTGGACAGCCACATGCAGAAGAATGAAACTGGACCATTTCCTTACACCACACACAAAAATCGACTCCAAATGGTTGAAAGACCTAAACGTGAGACAGGAGACCATCCAAATCCTAAAGGAGAACACAGGTAGCAACCTTTTCGACCTTAGCCGCAGCAACTTCTCCCTAGAAACATCGCCAAAGGCACGGGAAGCCAGGGCAAAAATGAACTACTGGGATTTCATGCAGATAAAAAGCTTTTGCACAGCAAAAGAAACCGTCCACAAAACCAAAAGACAACCGACAGAATGGGAGAAAATATTTGCAAATGACATATCAGAATAAGGGCTAGTATCCAAAATCTATAAAGAACTTATCAAACTCAACACCCAAAGAACAAATAATCCAGTCAAGGAATGAGCAGAAGACATGAACAGACATTTCTCCAAAGAAGACATCCACATGGCCAACAGGCACATGAAAAAGTGCTCAACATCGCTCGGCATCAGGGAAATCCAAATCAAAACCTCAATGAGATACCACCTCACACCAGTCCGATTGGCTAAAATGAACAAGTCAGGGAACGGCAGATGTTGGCGGGGATGTGGAGAAAGGGGAACCCTCCTACACTGTTGGTGGGAATGCAAGCTGGTGAAACCCCTCTGGAAAACAGTATGGAGGTTCCTCAAACAGTTGAAATTAGAGCTACCGTTCGATCCAGCAATTGCACTACTGGGTATTTACCACAAAGATACAAATGTAGGGACCCGAAGGGGTACGTGTACCCCAATGTTTATAGCAGCAATGTCCACCATAGCCAAACTGTGGAAAGAGCCAAGATGCCCATCGACAGATGAATGGATAAAGAAGAGGTGGTATAGATACACAATGGAATATTATGCAGCCATCAAAAGGAATGAGATCTTGCCATTTGCAACGACGTGGATGGAACTGGAGGGTGTTATGCTGAGTGAAATAAGTCAATCAGAGAAAGACATGTATCACATGACCTCACTGATATGAGGAATTCTTAATCTCAGGAGAGAAACGGAGTGTTACTGCAGTGGTTGGGGGTGGGAGGGATGGGGTGGCTGGGTGCTAGACATTGGGGAGGGTATGTGCTACGGTGAGCGCTGTGAATTGTGCAAGACTGTTGAATCACAGTTCTGTACTTCTGAAACAAATAACGCACCATATTTTAAGAAAAAAGAAAAAGAAGAAGATAACAGGAGAGGAAGAAAAGGGGAGTATGTCAGAGGGGGAGACGAACCATGAGAGATGAAGGACTCTGAAAGACAAACTGAGGGTTCTAGAGGGGAGGGGGGGAGGGGGATGGGTGAGCCTGGTGATGGGTATGGAGGAGGGCACGTTCTGCATGGAGCACTGGGTGTTATGAACAAACAATGAATCATGGAACACTGCACCAAAAACTAATGATGTAATATATGGTGATTAACATAACTATAAAAAAATTAAAAAAAAACCATGAATGAAAGAGGAGAGATGACAACCAACACCAAAGAAATACAAACAATTATAAGAACGTATTATGAGCCACTCTATGCCAGCAGATTAGATAATCTTGAAGAAATGGATGCATTCCCAGAAATGTATCAACTACCTAAGCTGAACCAGGAAGAAATAGAAAACCTGAAGAGACCTATAACCGCTAATGAGGAAATTGAAGCAGTCATCAAAAATCTCCCAACAAACAGGAGCCCAAGGCCAGATGGCTTCCCAGGGGAATTCTACCAACCATTTAAAGAAGTAGTACTACCTATTCTTCTGAAACTGTCCCAAAAAATAGAAATGGAAGGAAAGCATCCAAACTCGTCTTATGAGGCCATTACCTTGATCCCCAAACCGAACAAAGACCCCATCAAAAAGGAAAATTACCGGTCCATATCCCTGAGGAACATGGATGCAAAACTTCTCACCAAAACGCCAGCCAATAGGATCCAACAGTGCATTAAAAGGATCATTCACCACGACCAAGTGGGATTTACTCCTAGGCTGCAAGGTTGGTTCAACATCTGCAAATCAATCAATGTGATACAATACATTAATAAAAAAAAAAAGAAAAAGAACCATATGATCCTGTAAATAGATGCAGAAAAAGCATTTGACAAACTACAGCATCCTTTCTTGAACAAAACTCTTCAGAGTATAGGGAGAGAGGGTACATACCTAAATATCATAAAAGCCATCTATGAATAACCTACAGCCAATATCATTCTCAAGGGGGAAAGGCTGAGAGCCTTTCCCCTAAGGTCAGGAACGCGGCAGGGATGTCCACTCTCACCACTGCTATTCAACATAGTATTAGAAGTCCTAGCCACAGCAATTAGACAACCAAAAGAAACGAAAGGCATCCAAATCGGCAAAGAGGAAGTCAAACTCTCACTCTTTGCAGAGGATATGATACTGTACGTGGAAAACCCAAAAGACTCCACCCCAAAACTGCTAGAACTCGTACAGGAATTCAGTCAAGTGGCAGGATATAAAATCAATGCACAGAAATCCGTGGCATTCCTATACACCAACAACAAGACAGAAGAGAGACAAATCAAGGAGTCGATCCCATTTACAATTGCACCCAAAACAATTAGATACCTAGGAATAAATCTAACCAAAGAGGCAAAGGATCTGTACTCAGAAAACTATAAAATACCCATGAAAGCAATTGAAGAAGACACAAAGAAATGGAAAAACGTTCCATGCTCATGGATTGGGAGAATCAACATTGTGAAGATGTCAATGCTACCTAGAGCAATCTACACATTCAATGCAATCCCCATCAAAATACCATCCACTTTTTTCACAGACATGGAACAAATAATCCTAAAATTTGTATGGAACCAGAAGAGACCCAGAATAGCCAGAGGAATACTGAAAAAGAAAAGCAAAGCTGGCGGCATCGCAATTCCGCACTTCCAGCTCTATTACAAAGCTGTCATCATCAAGACAGTATGGTCCTGGCACAAAAACAGACACATTGATCAATGGAACAGAATCGAGAGCCCAGAAATGGACCCTCAACTCTATGGTCAACTCATCTTTGACAAAGCAGGAAAGAATGTCCAGTGGAAACGAGACAGTCTCTTCAACAAATGGTGTTGGGAAAATTGGACAGCCACATGCAGAAGAATGAAACCGGACCATTTCCTTACACCACACACAAAAATCGACTCCAAATGGTTGAAAGACCTAAACGTGAGACAGGAGACCATCCAAATCCTAAAGGAGAACACAGGTAGCAACCTTTTCGACCTTAGCCGCAGCAACTTCTTCCTAGAAACATCGCCAAAGGCACGGGAAGCCAGGGCAAAAATGAACTACTGGGATTTCATGCAGATAAAAAGCTTTTGCACAGCAAAAGAAACGGTCCACAAAACCCAAAGACAACCGACAGAATGGGAGAAAATATTTGCAAATGACATATCAGAATAAGGGCTAGTATCCAAAATCTATAAAGAACTTATCAAACTCAACACCCAAAGAACAAATAATCCAGTCAAGGAATGGGCAGAAGACATGAACAGACATTTCTCCAAAGAAGACATCCACATGGCCAACAGGCACATGAAAAAGTGCTCAACATCGCTCGGCATCAGGGAAATCCAAATCAAAACCTCAATGAGATACCACCTCACAGCAGTCCGATTGGCTAAAATGAACAAGTCAGGGAACGGCAGATGTTGGCGGGGATGTGGAGAAAGGGGAACCCTCCTACACTGTTGGTGGGAATGCAAGCTGGTGCAACCCCTCTGGAAAACAGTATGGAGGTTCCTCAAACAGTTGAAATTAGAGCTACCGTTCGATCCAGCAATTGCACTACTGGGTATTTACCACAAAGATACAAATGTAGGGACCCGAAGGGGTACGTGTACCCCAATGTTTATAGCAGCAATGTCCACCATAGCCAAACTGTGGAAAGAGCCAAGATGCCCATCGACAGATGAATGGATAAAGAAGAGGTGGTAGAGATACACAATGGAATATTATGCAGCCATCAAAAGGAATGAGATCTTGCCATTTGCAACGACGTGGATGGAACTGGAGGGTGTTATGCTGAGTGAAATAAGTCAATCAGAGAAAGACATGTATCACATGACCTCACTGATATGAGGAATTCTTAATCTCAGGAGAGAAACGGAGTGTTACTGCAGTGGTTGGGGGTGGGAGGGTTGGGGTGGCTGGGTGCTAGACATTGGGGAGGGTATGTGCTACGGTGAGCGCTGTGAATTGTGCAAGACTGTTGAATCACAGTTCTGTACTTCTGAAACAAATAACGCACCATATTTTAAGAAAAAAGAAAAAGAAGAAGATAACAGGAGAGGAAGAAAAGGGGAGTATGTCAGAGGGGGAGACGAACCATGAGAGATGAAGGACTCTGAAAGACAAACTGACGGTTCTAGAGGGGAGGGGGGGAGGGGGATGGGTGAGCCTGGTGATGGGTATGGAGGAGGGCACGTTCTGCATGGAGCACTGGGTGTTATGAACAAACAATGAATCATGGAACACTGCACCAAAAACTAATGATGTAATATATGGTGATTAACATAACTATAAAAAAATTAAAAAAATAACCATGAATGAAAGAGGAGAGATGACAACCAACACCAAAGAAATACAAACAATTATAAGAACGTATTATGAGCCACTCTATGCCAGCAGATTAGATAATCTTGAAGAAATGGATGCATTCCCAGAAATGTATCAACTACCTAAGCTGAACCAGGAAGAAATAGAAAACCTGAAGGGACCTATAACCGCTAATGAGGAAATTGAAGCAGTCATCAAAAATCTCCCAACAAACAGGAGCCCAAGGCCAGATGGCTTCCCAGGGGAATTCTACCAACCATTTAAAGAAGTAGTATTACCTATTCTTCTGAAACTGTCCCAAAAAATAGAAATGGAAGGAAAGCATCCAAACTCGTCTTATGAGGCCATTACCTTGATCCCCAAACCGAACAAAGACCCCATCAAAAAGGAAAATTACCGGTCCATATCCCTGAGGAACATGGATGCAAAACTTCTCACCAAAACGCCAGCCAATAGGATCCAACAGTGCATTAAAAGGATCATTCACCACGACCAAGTGGGATTTACTCCTAGGCTGCAAGGTTGGTTCAACATCTGCAAATCAATCAATGTGATACAATACATTAATAAAAAAAAAAAGAAAAAGAACCATATGATCCTGTAAATAGATGCAGAAAAAGCATTTGACAAAGTACAGCATCCTTTCTTGAACAAAACTCTTCAGAGTATAGGGAGAGAGGGTACATACCTCAATATCATAAAAGCCATCTATGAATAACCTACAGCCAATATCATTCTCAAGGGGGAAAGGCTGAGAGCCTTTCCCCTAAGGTCAGGAACGCGGCAGGGATGTCCACTCTCACCACTGCTATTCAACATAGTATTAGAAGTCCTAGCCACAGCAATTAGACAACCAAAAGAAACGAAAGGCATCCAAATCGGCAAAGAGGAAGTCAAACGCTCACTCTTTGTAGATGATATGATACTGTACGTGGAAAACCCAAAAGACTCCACCCCAAAACTGCCAAAACTCATACAGGAATTCAGTCAAGTGGCAGGATATAAAATCAATGCACAGAAATCCGTGGCATTCCTATACACCAACAACAAGACAGAAGAGAGACAAATCAAGGAGTCGATCCCATTTACAATTGCACCCAAAACCATTAGATACCTAGGAATAAATCTAACCAAAGAGGCAAAGGATCTGTACTCAGAAAACTATAAAATACCCATGAAAGCAATTGAAGAAGACACAAAGAAATGGAAAAACGTTCCATGCTCATGGATTGGGAGAATCAACATTGTGAAGATGTCAATGCTACCTAGAGCAATCTACACATTCAATGCAATCCCCATCAAAATACCATCCACTTTTTTCACAGACATGGAACAAATAATCCTAAAATTTGTATGGAACCAGAAGAGACCCAGAATAGCCAGAGGAATACTGAAAAAGAAAAGCAAAGCTGGCGGCATCGCAATTCCGGACTTCCAGCTCTATTACAAAGCTGTCATCATCAAGACAGTATGGTCCTGGCACAAAAACAGACACATTGATCAATGGAACAGAATCGAGAGCCCAGAAATGGACCCTCAACTCTATGGTCAACTCATCTTTGACAAAGCAGGAAAGAATGTCCAGTGGAAAAGAGACAGTCTCTTCAACAAATGGTGTTGGGAAAATTGGACAGCCACATGCAGAAGAATGAAACTGGACCATTTCCTTACACCACACACAAAAATCGACTCCAAATGGTTGAAAGACCTAAACGTGAGACAGGAGACCATCCAAATCCTAAAGGAGAACACAGGTAGCAACCTTTTCGACCTTAGCCGCAGCAAGTTCTCCCTAGAAACATCGCCAAAGGCACGGGAAGCCAGGGCAAAAATGAACTACTGGGATTTCATGCAGATAAAAAGCTTTTGCACAGCAAAAGAAACGGTCCACAAAACCAAAAGACAACCGACAGAATGGGAGAAAATATTTGCAAATGACATATCAGAATAAGGGCTAGTATCCAAAATCTATAAAGAACTTATCAAACTCAACACCCAAAGAACAAATAATCCAGTCAAGAAATGGGCAGAAGACATGAACAGACATTTCTCCAAAGAAGACATCCACATGGCCAACAGGCACATGAAAAAGTGCTCAACATCGCTCGGCATCAGGGAAATCCAAATCAAAACCTCAATGAGATACCACCTCACACCAGTCAGATTGGCTAAAATGAACAAGTCAGGGAACGGCAGATGTTGGCGGGGATGTGGAGAAAGGGGAACCCTCCTACACTGTTGGTGGGAATGCAAGCTGGTGCAACCCCTCTGGAAAACAGTATGGAGGTTCCTCAAACAGTTGAAATTAGAGCTACCGTTCGATCCAGCAATTGCACTACTGGGTATTTACCACAAAGATACAAATGTAGGGACCCGAAGGGGTACGTGTACCCCAATGTTTATAGCAGCAATGTCCACCATAGCCAAACTGTGGAAAGAGCCAAGATGCCCATCGACAGATGAATGGATAAAGAAGAGGTGGTAGAGATACACAATGGAATATTATGCAGCCATCAAAAGGAATGAGATCTTGCCATTTGCAACGACGTGGATGGAACTGGAGGGTGTTATGCTGAGTGAAATAAGTCAATCAGAGAAAGACATGTATCACATGACCTCACTGATATGAGGAATTCTTAATCTCAGGAGAGAAACGGAGTGTTACTGCAGTGGTTGGGGGTGGGAGGGATGGGGTGGCTGGGTGCTAGACATTGGGGAGGGTATGTGCTCCGGTGAGCGCTGTGAATTGTGCAAGACTGTTGAATCACAGTTCTGTACTTCTGAAACAAATAACGCACCATATTTTAAGAAAAAAGAAAAAGAAGAAGATAACAGGAGAGGAAGAAAAGGGGAGTATGTCAGAGGGGGAGACGAACCATGAGAGATGAAGGACTCTGAAAGACAAACTGAGGGTTCTAGAGGGGAGGGGGGTAGGGGGATGGGTGAGCCTGGTGATGGGTATGGAGGAGGGCACGTTCTGCATGGAGCACTGGGTGTTATGAACAAACAATGAATCATGGAACACTGCACCAAAAACTAATGATGTAATATATGGTGATTAACATAACTATAAAAAAATTAAAAAAATAACCATGAATGAAAGAGGAGAGATGACAACCAACACCAAAGAAATACAAACAATTATAAGAACGTATTATGAGCCACTCTATGCCAGCAGATTAGATAATCTTGAAGAAATGGATGCATTCCCAGAAATGTATCAACTACCTAAGCTGAACCAGGAAGAAATAGAAAACCTGAAGAGACCTATAACCGCTAATGAGGAAATTGAAGCAGTCATCAAAAATCTCCCAACAAACAGGAGCCCAAGGCCAGATGGCTTCCCAGGGGAATTCTACCAACCATTTAAAGAAGTAGTACTACCTATTCTTCTGAAACTGTCCCAAAAAATAGAAATGGAAGGAAAGCATCCAAACTCGTCTTATGAGGCCATTACCTTGATCCCCAAACCGAACAAAGACCCCATCAAAAAGGAAAATTACCGGTCCATATCCCTGAGGAACATGGATGCAAAACTTCTCACCAAAACGCCAGCCAATAGGATCCAACAGTGCATTAAAAGGATCATTCACCACGACCAAGTGGGATTTACTCCTAGGCTGCAAGGTTGGTTCAACATCTGCAAATCAATCAATGAGATACAATACATTAATAAAAAAAAAAAGAAAAAGAACCATATGATCCTGTAAATAGATGCAGAAAAAGCATTTGACAAAGTACAGCATCCTTTCTTGAACAAAACTCTTCAGAGTATAGGGAGAGAGGGTACATACCTCAATATCATAAAAGCCATCTATGAATAACCTACAGCCAATATCATTCTCAAGGGGGAAAGGCTGAGAGCTTTTCCCCTAAGGTCAGGAACGCGGCAGGGATGTCCACTCTCACCACTGCTATTCAACATAGTATTAGAAGTCCTAGCCACAGCAATTAGACAACCAAAAGAAACGAAAGGCATCCAAATCGGCAAAGAGGAAGTCAAACTCTCACTCTTTGCAGAGGATATGATACTGTACGTGGAAAACCCAAAAGACTCCACCCCAAAACTGCTAGAACTCATACAGGAATTCAGTCAAGTGGCAGGATATAAAATCAATGCACAGAAATCCGTGGCATTCCTATACACCAACAACAAGACAGAAGAGAGACAAATCAAGGAGTCGATCCCATTTACAATTGCACCCAAAACCATTAGATACCTAGGAATAAATCTAACCAAAGAGGCAAAGGATCTGTACTCAGAAAACTATAAAATACCCATGAAAGCAATTGAAGAAGACACAAAGAAATGGAAAAACGTTCCATGCTCATGGATTGGGAGAATCAACATTGTGAAGATGTCAATGCTACCTAGAGCAATCTACACATTCAATGCAATCCCCATCAAAATACCATCCACTTTTTTCACAGACATGGAACAAATAATCCTAAAATTTGTATGGAACCAGAAGAGACCCAGAATAGCCAGAGGAATACTGAAAAAGAAAAGCAAAGCTGGCGGCATCGCAATTCCGGACTTCCAGCTCTATTACAAAGCTGTCATCATCAAGACAGTATGGTCCTGGCACAAAAACAGACACATTGATCAATGGAACAGAATCGAGAGCCCAGAAATGGACCCTCAACTCTATGGTCAACTCATCTTTGACAAAGCAGGAAAGAATGTCCAGTGGAAACGAGACAGTCTCTTCAACAAATGGTGTTGGGAAAATTGGACAGCCACATGCAGAAGAATGAAACTGGACCATTTCCTTACACCACACACAAAAATCGACTCCAAATGGTTGAAAGACCTAAACGTGAGACAGGAGACCATCCAAATCCTAAAGGAGAACACAGGTAGCAACCTTTTCGACCTTAGCCGCAGCAAGTTCTCCCTAGAAACATCGCCAAAGGCACGGGAAGCCAGGGCAAAAATGAACTACTGGGGTTTCATGCAGATAAAAAGCTTTTGCACAGCAAAAGAAACGGTCCACAAAACCAAAAGACAACCGACAGAATGGGAGAAAATATTTGCAAATGACATATCAGAATAAGGGCTAGTATCCAAAATCTATAAAGAACTTATCAAACTCAACACCCAAAGAACAAATAATCCAGTCAAGGAATGGGCAGAAGACATGAACAGACATTTCTCCAAAGAAGACATCCACATGGCCAACAGGCACATGAAAAAGTGCTCAACATCGCTCGGCATCAGGGAAATCCAAATCAAAACCTCAATGAGATACCACCTCACACCAGTCCGATTGGCTAAAATGAACAAGTTAGGGAACGGCAGATGTTGGCGGGGATGTGGAGAAAGGGGAACCCTCCTACACTGTTGGTGGGAATGCAAGCTGGTGCAACCCCTCTGGAAAACAGTATGGAGGTTCCTCAAACAGTTGAAATTAGAGCTACCGTTCGATCCAGCAATTGCACTACTGGGTATTTACCACAAAGATACAAATGTAGGGACCCGAAGGGGTACGTGTACCCCAATGTTTATAGCAGCAATGTCCACCATAGCCAAACTGTGGAAAGAGCCAAGATGCCCATCGACAGATGAATGGATAAAGAAGAGGTGGTAGAGATACACAATGGAATATTATGCAGCCATCAAAAGGAATGAGATCTTGCCATTTGCAACGACGTGGATGGAACTGGAGGGTGTTATGCTGAGTGAAATAAGTCAATCAGAGAAAGACATGTATCACATGACCTCACTGATATGAGGAATTCTTAATCTCAGGAGAGAAACGGAGTGTTACTGCAGTGGTTGGGGGTGGGAGGGATGGGGTGGCTGGGTGCTAGACATTGGGGAGGGTATGTGCTACGGTGAGCGCTGTGAATTGTGCAAGACTGTTGAATCACAGTTCTGTACTTCTGAAACAAATAACGCACCATATTTTAAGAAAAAAGAAAAAGAAGAAGATAACAGGAGAGGAAGAAAAGGGGAGTATGTCAGAGGGGGAGACGAACCATGAGAGATGAAGGACTCTGAAAGACAAACTGAGGGTTCTAGAGGGGAGGGGGGTAGGGGGATGGGTGAGCCTGGTGATGGGTATGGAGGAGGGCACGTTCTGCATGGAGCACTGGGTGTTATGAACAAACAATGAATCATGGAACACTGCACCAAAAACTAATGATGTAATATATGGTGATTAACATAACTATAAAAAAATTAAAAAAATAATCATGAATGAAAGAGGAGAGATGACAACCAACACCAAAGAAATACAAACAATTATAAGAACGTATTATGAGCCACTCTATGCCAGCACATTAGATAATCTTGAAGAAATGGATGCATTCCCAGAAATGTATCAACTACCTAAGCTGAACCAGGAAGAAATAGAAAACCTGAAGAGACCTATAACCGCTAATGAGGAAATTGAAGCAGTCATCAAAAATCTCCCAACAAACAGGAGCCCAAGGCCAGATGGCTTCCCAGGGGAATTCTACCAACCATTTAAAGAAGTAGTACTACCTATTCTTCTGAAACTGTCCCAAAAAATAGAAATGGAAGGAAAGCATCCAAACTCGACTTATGAGGCCATTACCTTGATCCCCAAACCGAACAAAGACCCCATCAAAAAGGAAAATTACCGGTCCATATCCCTGAGGAACATGGATGCAAAACTTCTCACCAAAACGCCAGCCAATAGGATCCAACAGTGCATTAAAAGGATCATTCACCACGACCAAGTGGGATTTACTCCTAGGCTGCAAGGTTGGTTCAACATCTGCAAATCAATCAATGAGATACAATACATTAATAAAAAAAAAAAAGAAAAAGAACCATATGATCCTGTAAATAGATGCAGAAAAAGCATTTGACAAAGTACAGCATCCTTTCTTGAACAAAACTCTTCAGAGTATAGGGAGAGAGGGTACATACCTCAATATCATAAAAGCCATCTATGAATAACCTACAGCCAATATCATTCTCAAGGGGGAAACGCTGAGAGCTTTTCCCCTAAGGTCAGGAACGCGGCAGGGATGTCCACTCTCACCACTGCTATTCAACATAGTATTAGAAGTCCTAGCCACAGCAATTAGACAACCAAAAGAAACGAAAGGCATCCAAATCGGCAAAGAGGAAGTCAAACTCTCACTCTTTGCAGAGGATATGATACTGTACGTGGAAAACCCAAAAGACTCCACCCCAAAACTGCTAGAACTCATACAGGAATTCAGTCAAGTGGCAGGATATAAAATCAATGCACAGAAATCCGTGGCATTCCTATACACCAACAACAAGACAGAAGAGAGACAAATCAAGGAGTCGATCCCATTTACAATTGCACCCAAAACCATTAGATACCTAGGAATAAATCTAACCATAGAGGCAAAGGATCTGTACTCAGAAAACTATAAAATACCCATGAAAGCAATTGAAGAAGACACAAAGAAATGGAAAAACGTTCCATGCTCATGGATTGGGAGAATCAACATTGTGAAGATGTCAATGCTACCTAGAGCAATCTACACATTCAATGCAATCCCCATCAAAATACCATCCACTTTTTTCACAGACATGGAACAAATAATCCTAAAATTTGTATGGAACCAGAAGAGACCCAGAATAGCCAGAGGAATACTGAAAAAGAAAAGCAAAGCTGGCGGCATCGCAATTCCGGACTTCCAGCTCTATTACAAAGCTGTCATCATCAAGACAGTATGGTCCTGGCACAAAAACAGACACATTGATCAATGGAACAGAATCGAGAGCCCAGAAATGGACCCTCAACTCTATGGTCAACTCATCTTTGACAAAGCAGGAAAGAATGTCCAGTGGAAACGAGACAGTCTCTTCAACAAATGGTGTTGGGAAAATTGGACAGCCACATGCAGAAGAATGAAACTGGACCATTTCCTTACACCACACACAAAAATCGACTCCAAATGGTTGAAAGACCTAAACGTGAGACAGGAGACCATCCAAATCCTAAAGGAGAACACAGGTAGCAACCTTTTCGACCTTAGCCGCAGCAAGTTCTCCCTAGAAACATCGCCAAAGGCACGGGAAGCCAGGGCAAAAATGAACTACTGGGATTTCATGCAGATAAAAAGCTTTTGCACAGCAAAAGAAACGGTCCACAAAACCCAAAGACAACCGACACAATGGGAGAAAATATTTGCAAATGACATATCAGAATAAGGGCTAGTATCCAAAATCTATAAAGAACTTATCAAACTCAACACCCAAAGAACAAATAATCCAGTCAAGGAATGGGCAGAAGACATGAACAGACATTTCTCCAAAGAAGACATCCACATGGCCAACAGGCACATGAAAAAGTGCTCAACATCGCTCGGCATCAGGGAAATCCAAATCAAAACCTCAATGAGATACCACCTCACACCAGTCCGATTGGCTAAAATGAACAAGTCAGGGAACGGCAGATGTTGGCGGGGATGTGGAGAAAGGGGAACCCTCCTACACTGTTGGTGGGAATGCAAGCTGGTGCAACCCCTCTGGAAAACAGTATGGAGGTTCCTCAAACAGTTGAAATTAGAGCTACCGTTCGATCCAGCAATTGCACTACTGGGTATTTACCACAAAGATACAAATGTAGGGACCCGAAGGGGTACGTGTACCCCAATGTTTATAGCAGCAATGTCCACCATAGCCAAACTGTGGAAAGAGCCAAGATGCCCATCGACAGATGAATGGATAAAGAAGAGGTGGTAGAGATACACAATGGAATATTATGCAGCCATCAAAAGGAATGAGATCTTGCCATTTGCAACGACGTGGATGGAACTGGAGGGTGTTATGCTGAGTGAAATAAGTCAATCAGAGAAAGACATGTATCACATGACCTCACTGATATGAGGAATTCTTAATCTCAGGAGAGAAACGGAGTGTTACTGCAGTGGTTGGGGGTGGGAGGGATGGGGTGGCTGGGTGCTAGACATTGGGGAGGGTATGTGCTACGGTGAGCGCTGTGAATTGTGCAAGACTGTTGAATCACAGTTCTGTACTTCTGAAACAAATAACGCACCATATTTTAAGAAAAAAGAAAAAGAAGAAGATAACAGGAGAGGAAGAAAAGGGGAGTATGTCAGAGGGGGAGACGAACCATGAGAGATGAAGGACTCTGAAAGACAAACTGAGGGTTCTAGAGGGGAGGGGGGGAGGGGGATGGGTGAGCCTGGTGATGGGTATGGAGGAGGGCACGTTCTGCATGGAGCACTGGGTGTTATGAACAAACAATGAATCATGGAACACTGCACCAAAAACTAATGATGTAATATATGGTGATTAACATAACTATAAAAAAATTAAAAAAATAACCATGAATGAAAGAGGAGAGATGACAACCAACACCAAAGAAATACAAACAATTATAAGAACGTATTATGAGCCACTCTATGCCAGCAGATTAGATAATCTTGAAGAAATGGATGCATTCCCAGAAATGTATCAACTACCTAAGCTGAACCAGGAAGAAATAGAAAACCTGAAGAGACCTATAACCGCTAATGAGGAAATTGAAGCAGTCATCAAAAATCTCCCAACAAACAGGAGCCCAAGGCCAGATGGCTTCCCAGGGGAATTCTACCAACCATTTAAAGAAGTAGTACTACCTATTCTTCTGAAACTGTCCCAAAAAATAGAAACGGAAGGAAAGCATCCAAACTCGTCTTATGAGGCCATTACCTTGATCCCCAAACCGAACAAAGACCCCATCAAAAAGGAAAATTACCGGTCCATATCCCTGAGGAACATGGATGCAAAACTTCTCACCAAAACGCCAGCCAATAGGATCCAACAGTGCATTAAAAGGATCATTCACCACGACCAAGTGGGATTTACTCCTAGGCTGCAAGGTTGGTTCAACATCTGCAAATCAATCAATGTGATACAATACATTAATAAAAAAAAAAAAAGAAAAAGAACCATATGATCCGGTAAATAGACGCAGAAAAAGCATTTGACAAAGTACAGCATCCTTTCTTGAACAAAACTCTTCAGAGTATAGGGAGAGAGGGTACATACCTCAATATCATAAAAGCCATCTATGAATAACCTACAGCCAATATCATTCTCAAGGGGGAAAGGCTGAGAGCTTTTCCCCTAAGGTCAGGAACGCGGCAGGGATGTCCACTCTCACCACTGCTATTCAACATAGTATTAGAAGTCCTAGCCACAGCAATTAGACAACCAAAAGAAACGAAAGGCATCCAAATCGGCAAAGAGGAAGTCAAACTCTCACTCTTTGCAGAGGATATGATACTGTACGTGGGAAACCCAAAAGACTCCACCCCAAAACTGCTAGAACTCATACAGGAATTCAGTCAAGTGGCAGGATATAAAATCAATGCACAGAAATCCGTGGCATTCCTATACACCAACAACAAGACAGAAGAGAGACAAATCAAGGAGTCGATCCCATTTACAATTGCACCCAAAACAATTAGATACCTAGGAATAAATCTAACCAAAGAGGCAAAGGATCTGTACTCAGAAAACTATAAAATACCCATGAAAGCAATTGAAGAAGACACAAAGAAATGGAAAAACGTTCCATGCTCATGGATTGGGAGAATCAACATTGTGAAGATGTCAATGCTACCTAGAGCAATCTACACATTCAATGCAATCCCCATCAAAATACCATCCACTTTTTTCACAGACATGGAACAAATAATCCTAAAATTTGTATGGAACCAGAAGAGACCCAGAATAGCCAGAGGAATACTGAAAAAGAAAAGCAAAGCTGGCGGCATCGCAATTCCGGACTTCCAGCTCTATTACAAAGCTGTCATCATCAAGACAGTATGGTCCTGGCACAAAAACAGACACATTGATCAATGGAACAGAATCGAGAGCCCAGAAATGGACCCTCAACTCTATGGTCAACTCATCTTTGACAAAGCAGGAAAGAATGTCCAGTGGAAACGAGACAGTCTCTTCAACAAATGGTGTTGGGAAAATTGGACAGCCACATGCAGAAGAATGAAACTGGAACATTTCCTTACACCACACACAAAAATCGACTCCAAATGGTTGAAAGACCTAAACGTGAGACAGGAGACCATCCAAATCCTAAAGGAGAACACAGGTAGCAACCCTTTCGACCTTAGCCGCAGCAACTTCTCCCTAGAAACATCGCCAAAGGCACGGGAAGCCAGGGCAAAAATGAACTACTGGGATTTCATGCAGATAAAAAGCTTTTGCACAGCAAAAGAAACGGTCCACAAAACCCAAAGACAACCGACACAATGGGAGAAAATATTTGCAAATGACATATCAGAATAAGGGCTAGTATCCAAAATCTATAAAGAACTTATCAAACTCAACACCCAAAGAACAAATAATCCAGTCAAGGAATGGGCAGAAGACATGAACAGACATTTCTCCAAAGAAGACATCCACATGGCCAACAGGCACATGAAAAAGTGCTCAACATCGCTCGGCATCAGGGAAATCCAAATCAAAACCTCAATGAGATACCACCTCACACCAGTCCGATTGGCTAAAATGAGCAAGTCAGGGAACGGCAGATGTTGGCGGGGATGTGGAGAAAGGGGAACCCTCCTACACTGTTGGTGGGAATGCAAGCTGGTGCAACCCCTCTGGAAAACAGTATGGAGGTTCCTCAAACAGTTGAAATTAGAGCTACCGTTCGATCCAGCAATTGCACTACTGGGTATTTACCACAAAGATACAAATGTAGGGACCCGAAGGGGTACGTGTACCCCAATGTTTATAGCAGCAATGTCCACCATAGCCAAACTGTGGAAAGAGCCAAGATGCCCATCGACAGATGAATGGATAAAGAAGAGGTGGTATAGATACACAATGGAATATTATGCAGCCATCAAAAGGAATGAGATCTTGCCATTTGCAACGACGTGGATGGAACTGGAGGGTGTTATGCTGAGTGAAATAAGTCAATCAGAGAAAGACATGTATCACATGACCTCACTGATATGAGGAATTCTTAATCTCAGGAGAGAAACGGAGTGTTACTGCAGTGGTTGGGGGTGGGAGGGATGGGGTGGCTGGGTGCTAGACATTGGGGAGGGTATGTGCTACGGTGAGCGCTGTGAATTGTGCAAGACTGTTGAATCACAGTTCTGTACTTCTGAAACAAATAACGCACCATATTTTAAGAAAAAAGAAAAAGAAGAAGATAACAGGAGAGGAAGAAAAGGGGAGTATGTCAGAGGGGGAGACGAACCATGAGAGATGAAGGACTCTGAAAGACAAACTGAGGGTTCTAGAGGGGATGGGGGTAGGGGGATGGGTGAGCCTGGTGATGGGTATGGAGGAGGGCACGTTCTGCATGGAGCACTGGGTGTTATGAACAAACAATGAATCATGGAACACTGCACCAAAAACTAATGATGTAATATATGGTGATTAACATAACTATAAAAAAATTAAAAAAATAACCATGAATGAAAGAGGAGAGATGACAACCAACACCAAAGAAATACAAACAATTATAAGAACGTATTATGAGCCACTCTATGCCAGCAGACTAGATAATCTTGAAGAAATGGATGCATTCCCAGAAATGTATCAACTACCTAAGCTGAACCAGGAAGAAATAGAAAACCTGAAGAGACCTATAACCGCTAATGAGGAAATTGAAGCAGTCATCAAAAATCTCCCAACAAACAGGAGCCCAAGCCCAGATGGCTTCCCAGGGGAATTCTACCAACCATTTAAAGAAGTAGTACTACCTATTCTTCTGAAACTGTCCCAAAAAATAGAAACGGAAGGAAAGCATCCAAACTCGTCTTATGAGGCCATTACCTTGATCCCCAAACCGAACAAAGACCCCATCAAAAAGGAAAATTACCGGTCCATATCCCTGAGGAACATGGATGCAAAACTTCTCACCAAAACGCCAGCCAATAGGATCCAACAGTGCATTAAAAGGATCATTCACCACGACCAAGTGGGATTTACTCCTAGGCTGCAAGTTTGGTTCAACATCTGCAAATCAATCAATGTGATACAATACATTAATAAAAAAAAAAAAAAGAAAAAGAACCATATGATCCGGTAAATAGACGCAGAAAAAGCATTTGACAAAGTACAGCATCCTTTCTTGAACAAAACTCTTCAGAGTATAGGGAGAGAGGGTACATACCTCAATATCATAAAAGCCATCTATGAATAACCTACAGCCAATATCATTCTCAAGGGGGAAAGGCTGAGAGCTTTTCCCCTAAGGTCAGGAACGCGGCAGGGATGTCCACTCTCACCACTGCTATTCAACATAGTATTAGAAGTCCTAGCCACAGCAATTAGACAACCAAAAGAAACGAAAGGCATCCAAATCGGCAAAGAGGAAGTCAAACTCTCACTCTTTGCAGAGGATATGATACTGTACGTGGGAAACCCAAAAGACTCCACCCCAAAACTGCTAGAACTCATACAGGAATTCAGTCAAGTGGCAGGATATAAAATCAATGCACAGAAATCCGTGGCATTCCTATACACCAACAACAAGACAGAAGAGAGACAAATCAAGGAGTCGATCCCATTTACAATTGCACCCAAAACCATTAGATACCTAGGAATAAATCTAACCAAAGAGGCAAAGGATCTGTACTCAGAAAACTATAAAATACCCATGAAAGCAATTGAAGAAGACACAAAGAAATGGAAAAACGTTCCATGCTCATGGATTGGGAGAATCAACATTGTGAAGATGTCAATGCTACCTAGAGCAATCTACACATTCAATGCAATCCCCATCAAAATACCATCCACTTTTTTCACAGACATGGAACAAATAATCCTAAAATTTGTATGGAACCAGAAGAGACCCAGAATAGCCAGAGGAATACTGAAAAAGAAAAGCAAAGCTGGCGGCATCGCAATTCCGGACTTCCAGCTCTATTACAAAGCTGTCATCATCAAGACAGTATGGTCCTGGCACAAAAACAGACACATTGATCAATGGAACAGAATCGAGAGCCCAGAAATGGACCCTCAACTCTATGGTCAACTCATCTTTGACAAAGCAGGAAAGAATGTCCAGTGGAAACGAGACAGTCTCTTCAACAAATGGTGTTGGGAAAATTGGACAGCCACATGCAGAAGAATGAAACTGGACCATTTCCTTACACCACACACAAAAATCGACTCCAAATGGTTGAAAGACCTAAACGTGAGACAGGAGACCATCCAAATCCTAAAGGAGAACAGAGGTAGCAACCTTTTCGACCTTAGCCGCAGCAACTTCTTCCTAGAAACATCGCCAAAGGCACGGGAAGCCAGGGCAAAAATGAACTACTGGGATTTCATGCAGATAAAAAGCTTTTGCACAGCAAAAGAAACGGTCCACAAAACCCAAAGACAACCGACACAATGGGAGAAAATATTTGCAAATGACATATCAGAATAAGGGCTAGTATCCAAAATCTATAAAGAACTTATCAAACTCAACACCCAAAGAACAAATAATCCAGTCAAGGAATGGGCAGAAGACATGAACAGACATTTCTCCAAAGAAGACATCCACATGGCCAACAGGCACATGAAAAAGTGCTCAACATCGCTCGGCATCAGGGAAATCCAAATCAAAACCTCAATGAGATACCACCTCACACCAGTCCGATTGGCTAAAATGAGCAAGTCAGGGAACGGCAGATGTTGGCGGGGATGTGGAGAAAGGGGAACCCTCCTACACTGTTGGTGGGAATGCAAGCTGGTGCAACCCCTCTGGAAAACAGTATGGAGGTTCCTCAAACAGTTGAAATTAGAGCTACCGTTCGATCCAGCAATTGCACTACTGGGTATTTACCACAAAGATACAAATGTAGGGACCCGAAGGGGTACGTGTACCCCAATGTTTATAGCAGCAATGTCCACCATAGCCAAACTGTGGAAAGAGCCAAGATGCCCATCGACAGATGAATGGATAAAGAAGAGGTGGTATAGATACACAATGGAATATTATGCAGCCATCAAAAGGAATGAGATCTTGCCATTTGCAACGACGTGGATGGAACTGGAGGGTGTTATGCTGAGTGAAATAAGTCAATCAGAGAAAGACATGTATCACATGACCTCACTGATATGAGGAATTCTTAATCTCAGGAGAGAAACGGAGTGTTACTGCAGTGGTTGGGGGTGGGAGGGATGGGGTGGCTGGGTGCTAGACATTGGGGAGGGTATGTGCTACGGTGAGCGCTGTGAATTGTGCAAGACTGTTGAATCACAGTTCTGTACTTCTGAAACAAATAACGCACCATATTTTAAGAAAAAAGAAAAAGAAGAAGATAACAGGAGAGGAAGAAAAGGGGAGTATGTCAGAGGGGGAGACGAACCATGAGAGATGAAGGACTCTGAAAGACAAACTGAGGGTTCTAGAGGGGAGGGGGTTAGGGGGATGGGTGAGCCTGGTGATGGGTATGGAGGAGGGCACGTTCTGCATGGAGCACTGGGTGTTATGAACAAACAATGAATCATGGAACACTGCACCAAAAACTAAGGATGTAATATATGGTGATTAACATAACTATAAAAAAATTAAAAAAATAACCATGAATGAAAGAGGAGAGATGACAACCAACACCAAAGAAATACAAACAATTATAAGAACGTATTATGAGCCACTCTATGCCAGCAGATTAGATAATCTTGAAGAAATGGATGCATTCCCAGAAATGTATCAACTACCTAAGCTGAACCAGGAAGAAATAGAAAACCTGAAGAGACCTATAACCGCTAATGAGGAAATTGAAGCAGTCATCAAAAATCTCCCAACAAACAGGAGCCCAAGGCCAGATGGCTTCCCAGGGGAATTCTACCAACCATTTAAAGAAGTAGTACTACCTATTCTTCTGAAACTGTCCCAAAAAATAGAAATGGAAGGAAAGCATCAAAACTCGTCTTATGAGGCCATTACCTTGATCCCCAAACCGAACAAAGACCCCATCAAAAAGGAAAATTACCGGTCCATATCCCTGAGGAACATGGATGCAAAACTTCTCACCAAAACGCCAGCCAATAGGATCCAACAGTGCATTAAAAGGATCATTCACCACGACCAAGTGGGATTTACTCCTAGGCTGCAAGTTTGGTTCAACATCTGCAAATCAATCAATGTGATACAATACATTAATAAAAAAAAAAAAAGAAAAAGAACCATATGATCCGGTAAATAGACGCAGAAAAAGCATTTGACAAAGTACAGCATCCTTTCTTGAACAAAACTCTTCAGAGTATAGGGAGAGAGGGTACATACCTCAATATCATAAAAGCCATCTATGAATAACCTACAGCCAATATCATTCTCAAGGGGGAAAGGCTGAGAGCTTTTCCCCTAAGGTCAGGAACGCGGCAGGGATGTCCACTCTCACCACTGCTATTCAACATAGTATTAGAAGTCCTAGCCACAGCAATTAGACAACCAAAAGAAACGAAAGGCATCCAAATCGGCAAAGAGGAAGTCAAACTCTCACTCTTTGCAGAGGATATGATACTGTACGTGGGAAACCCAAAAGACTCCACCCCAAAACTGCTAGAACTCATACAGGAATTCAGTCAAGTGGCAGGATATAAAATCAATGCACAGAAATCCGTGGCATTCCTATACACCAACAACAAGACAGAAGAGAGACAAATCAAGGAGTCGATCCCATTTACAATTGCACCCAAAACCATTAGATACCTAGGAATAAATCTAACCAAAGAGGCAAAGGATCTGTACTCAGAAAACTATAAAATACCCATGAAAGCAATTGAAGAAGACACAAAGAAATGGAAAAACGTTCCATGCTCATGGATTGGGAGAATCAACATTGTGAAGATGTCAATGCTACCTAGAGCAATCTACACATTCAATGCAATCCCCATCAAAATACCATCCACTTTTTTCACAGACATGGAACAAATAATCCTAAAATTTGTATGGAACCAGAAGAGACCCAGAATAGCCAGAGGAATACTGAAAAAGAAAAGCAAAGCTGGCGGCATCGCAATTCCGGACTTCCAGCTCTATTACAAAGCTGTCATCATCAAGACAGTATGGTCCTGGCACAAAAACAGACACATTGATCAATGGAACAGAATCGAGAGCCCAGAAATGGACCCTCAACTCTATGGTCAACTCATCTTTGACAAAGCAGGAAAGAATGTCCAGTGGAAACGAGACAGTCTCTTCAACAAATGGTGTTGGGAAAATTGGACAGCCACATGCAGAAGAATGAAACTGGACCATTTCCTTACACCACACACAAAAATCGACTCCAAATGGTTGAAAGACCTAAACGTGAGACAGGAGACCATCCAAATCCTAAAGGAGAACAGAGGTAGCAACCTTTTCGACCTTAGCCGCAGCAACTTCTCCCTAGAAACATCGCCAAAGGCACGGGAAGCCAGGGCAAAAATGAACTACTGGGATTTCATGCAGATAAAAAGCTTTTGCACAGCAAAAGAAACGGTCCACAAAACCCAAAGACAACCGACACAATGGGAGAAAATATTTGCAAATGACATATCAGAATAAGGGCTAGTATCCAAAATCTATAAAGAACTTATCAAACTCAACACCCAAAGAACAAATAATCCAGTCAAGGAATGGGCAGAAGACATGAACAGACATTTCTCCAAAGAAGACATCCACATGGCCAACAGGCACATGAAAAAGTGCTCAACATCGCTCGGCATCAGGGAAATCCAAATCAAAACCTCAATGAGATACCACCTCACACCAGTCCGATTGGCTAAAATGAACAAGTCAGGGAACGGCAGATGTTGGCGGGGATGTGGAGAAAGGGGAACCCTCCTACACTGTTGGTGGGAATGCAAGCTGGTGCAACCCCTCTGGAAAACAGTATGGAGGTTCCTCAAACAGTTGAAATTAGAGCTACCGTTCGATCCAGCAATTGCACTACTGGGTATTTACCACAAAGATACAAATGTAGGGACCCGAAGGGGTACGTGTACCCCAATGTTTATAGCAGCAATGTCCACCATAGCCAAACTGTGGAAAGAGCCAAGATGCCCATCGACAGATGAATGGATAAAGAAGAGGTGGTATAGATACACAATGGAATATTATGCAGCCATCAAAAGGAATGAGATCTTGCCATTTGCAACGACGTGGATGGAACTGGAGGGTGTTATGCTGAGTGAAATAAGTCAATCAGAGAAAGACATGTATCACATGACCTCACTGATATGAGGAATTCTTAATCTCAGGAGAGAAACGGAGTGTTACTGCAGTGGTTGGGGGTGGGAGGGATGGGGTGGCTGGGTGCTAGACATTGGGGAGGGTATGTGCTACGGTGAGCGCTGTGAATTGTGCAAGACTGTTGAATCACAGTTCTGTACTTCTGAAACAAATAACGCACCATATTTTAAGAAAAAAGAAAAAGAAGAAGATAACAGGAGAGGAAGAAAAGGGGAGTATGTCAGAGGGGGAGACGAACCATGAGAGATGAAGGACTCTGAAAGACAAACTGAGGGTTCTAGAGGGGAGGGGGGTAGGGGGATGGGTGAGCCTGGTGATGGGTATGGAGGAGGGCACGTTCTGCATGGAGCACTGGGTGTTATGAACAAACAATGAATCATGGAACACTGCACCAAAAACTAATGATGTAATATATGGTGATTAACATAACTATAAAAAAATTAAAAAAATAACCATGAATGAAAGAGGAGAGATGACAACCAACACCAAAGAAATACAAACAATTATAAGAACGTATTATGAGCCACTCTATGCCAGCAGATTAGATAATCTTGAAGAAATGGATGCATTCCCAGAAATGTATCAACTACCTAAGCTGAACCAGGAAGAAATAGAAAACCTGAAGAGACCTATAACCGCTAATGAGGAAATTGAAGCAGTCATCAAAAATCTCCCAACAAACAGGAGCCCAAGGCCAGATGGCTTCCCAGGGGAATTCTACCAACCATTTAAAGAAGTAGTACTACCTATTCTTCTGAAACTGTCCCAAAAAATAGAAACGGAAGGAAAGCATCCAAACTCGTCTTATGAGGCCATTACCTTGATCCCCAAACCGAACAAAGACCCCATCAAAAAGGAAAATTACCGGTCCATATCCCTGAGGAACATGGATGCAAAACTTCTCACCAAAACGCCAGCCAATAGGATCCAACAGTGCATTAAAAGGATCATTCACCACGACCAAGTGGGATTTACTCCTAGGCTGCAAGTTTGGTTCAACATCTGCAAATCAATCAATGTGATACAATACATTAATAAAAAAAAAAAAAAAGAAAAAGAACCATATGATCCGGTAAATAGACGCAGAAAAAGCATTTGACAAAGTACAGCATCCTTTCTTGAACAAAACTCTTCAGAGTATAGGGAGAGAGGGTACATACCTCAATATCATAAAAGCCATCTATGAATAACCTACAGCCAATATCATTCTCAAGGGGGAAAGGCTGAGAGCTTTTCCCCTAAGGTCAGGAACGCGGCAGGGATGTCCACTCTCACCACTGCTATTCAACATAGTATTAGAAGTCCTAGCCACAGCAATTAGACAACCAAAAGAAACGAAAGGCATCCAAATCGGCAAAGAGGAAGTCAAACTCTCACTCTTTGCAGAGGATATGATACTGTACGTGGGAAACCCAAAAGACTCCACCCCAAAACTGCTAGAACTCATACAGGAATTCAGTCAAGTGGCAGGATATAAAATCAATGCACAGAAATCCGTGGCATTCCTATACACCAACAACAAGACAGAAGAGAGACAAATCAAGGAGTCGATCCCATTTACAATTGCACCCAAAACCATTAGATACCTAGGAATAAATCTAACCAAAGAGGCAAAGGATCTGTACTCAGAAAACTATAAAATACCCATGAAAGCAATTGAAGAAGACACAAAGAAATGGAAAAACGTTCCATGCTCATGGATTGGGAGAATCAACATTGTGAAGATGTCAATGCTACCTAGAGCAATCTACACATTCAATGCAATCCCCATCAAAATACCATCCACTTTTTTCACAGACATGGAACAAATAATCCTAAAATTTGTATGGAACCAGAAGAGACCCAGAATAGCCAGAGGAATACTGAAAAAGAAAAGCAAAGCTGGCGGCATCGCAATTCCGGACTTCCAGCTCTATTACAAAGCTGTCATCATCAAGACAGTATGGTCCTGGCACAAAAACAGACACATTGATCAATGGAACAGAATCGAGAGCCCAGAAATGGACCCTCAACTCTATGGTCAACTCATCTTTGACAAAGCAGGAAAGAATGTCCAGTGGAAACGAGACAGTCTCTTCAACAAATGGTGTTGGGAAAATTGGACAGCCACATGCAGAAGAATGAAACTGGACCATTTCCTTACACCACACACAAAAATCGACTCCAAATGGTTGAAAGACCTAAACGTGAGACAGGAGACCATCCAAATCCTAAAGGAGAACAGAGGTAGCAACCTTTTCGACCTTAGCCGCAGCAACTTCTCCCTAGAAACATCGCCAAAGGCACGGGAAGCCAGGGCAAAAATGAACTACTGGGATTTCATGCAGATAAAAAGCTTTTGCACAGCAAAAGAAACGGTCCACAAAACCCAAAGACAACCGACACAATGGGAGAAAATATTTGCAAATGACATATCAGAATAAGGGCTAGTATCCAAAATCTATAAAGAACTTATCAAACTCAACACCCAAAGAACAAATAATCCAGTCAAGGAATGGGCAGAAGACATGAACAGACATTTCTCCAAAGAAGACATCCACATGGCCAACAGGCACATGAAAAAGTGCTCAACATCGCTCGGCATCAGGGAAATCCAAATCAAAACCTCAATGAGATACCACCTCACACCAGTCAGATTGGCTAAAATGAACAAGTCAGGGAACGGCAGATGTTGGCGGGGATGTGGAGAAAGGGGAACCCTCCTACACTGTTGGTGGGAATGCAAGCTGGTGCAACCCCTCTGGAAAACAGTATGGAGGTTCCTCAAACAGTTGAAATTAGAGCTACCGTTCGATCCAGCAATTGCACTACTGGGTATTTACCACAAAGATACAAATGTAGGGACCCGAAGGGGTACGTGTACCCCAATGTTTATAGCAGCAATGTCCACCATAGCCAAACTGTGGAAAGAGCCAAGATGCCCATCGACAGATGAATGGATAAAGAAGAGGTGGTATAGATACACAATGGAATATTATGCAGCCATCAAAAGGAATGAGATCTTGCCATTTGCAACGACGTGGATGGAACTGGAGGGTGTTATGCTGAGTGAAATAAGTCAATCAGAGAAAGACATGTATCACATGACCTCACTGATATGAGGAATTCTTAATCTCAGGAGAGAAACGGAGTGTTACTGCAGTGGTTGGGGGTGGGAGGGATGGGGTGGCTGGGTGCTAGACATTGGGGAGGGTATGTGCTACGGTGAGCGCTGTGAATTGTGCAAGACTGTTGAATCACAGTTCTGTACTTCTGAAACAAATAACGCACCATATTTTAAGAAAAAAGAAAAAGAAGAAGATAACAGGAGAGGAAGAAAAGGGGAGTATGTCAGAGGGGGAGACGAACCATGAGAGATGAAGGACTCTGAAAGACAAACTGAGGGTTCTAGAGGGGAGGGGGGGAGGGGGATGGGTGAGCCTGGTGATGGGTATGGAGGAGGGCACGTTCTGCATGGAGCACTGGGTGTTATGAACAAACAATGAATCATGGAACACTGCACCAAAAACTAATGATGTAATATATGGTGATTAACATAACTATAAAAAAATTTAAAAAATAACCATGAATGAAAGAGGAGAGATGACAACCAACACCAAAGAAATACAAACAATTATAAGAACGTATTATGAGCCACTCTATGCCAGCAGATTAGATAATCTTGAAGAAATGGATGCATTCCCAGAAATGTATCAACTACCTAAGCTGAACCAGGAAGAAATAGAAAACCTGAAGAGACCTATAACCGCTAATGAGGAAATTGAAGCAGTCATCAAAAATCTCCCAACAAACAGGAGCCCAAGGCCAGATGGCTTCCCAGGGGAATTCTACCAACCATTTAAAGAAGTAGTACTACCTATTCTTCTGAAACTGTCCCAAAAAATAGAAACGGAAGGAAAGCATCCAAACTCGTCTTATGAGGCCATTACTTTGATCCCCAAACCGAACAAAGACCCCATCAAAAAGGAAAATTACCGGTCCATATCCCTGAGGAACATGGATGCAAAACTTCTCACCAAAACGCCAGCCAATAGGATCCAACAGTGCATTAAAAGGATCATTCACCACGACCAAGTGGGATTTACTCCTAGGCTGCAAGGTTGGTTCAACATCTGCAAATCAATCAATGTGATACAATACATTAATAAAAAAAAAAAAAGAAAAAGAACCATATGATCCGGTAAATAGACGCAGAAAAAGCATTTGACAAAGTACAGCATCCTTTCTTGAACAAAACTCTTCAGAGTATAGGGAGAGAGGGTACATACCTCAATACCATAAAAGCCATCTATGAATAACCTACAGCCAATATCATTCTCAAGGTGGAAAGGCTGAGAGCTTTTCCCCTAAGGTCAGGAACGCGGCAGGGATGTCCACTCTCACCACTGCTATTCAACATAGTATTAGAAGTCCTAGCCACAGCAATTAGACAACCAAAAGAAACGAAAGGCATCCAAATCGGCAAAGAGGAAGTCAAACTCTCACTCTTTGCAGAGGATATGATACTGTACGTGGGAAACCCAAAAGACTCCACCCCAAAACTGCTAGAACTCATACAGGAATTCAGTCAACTGGCAGGATATAAAATCAATGCACAGAAATCCGTGGCATTCCTATACACCAACAACAAGACAGAAGAGAGACAAATCAAGGAGTCGATCCCATTTACAATTGCACCCAAAACCATTAGATACCTAGGAATAAATCTAACCAAAGAGGCAAAGGATCTGTACTCAGAAAACTATAAAATACCCATGAAAGCAATTGAAGAAGACACAAAGAAATGGAAAAACGTTCCATGCTCATGGATTGGGAGAATCAACATTGTGAAGATGTCAATGCTACCTAGAGCAATCTACACATTCAATGCAATCCCCATCAAAATACCATCCACTTTTTTCACAGACATGGAACAAATAATCCTAAAATTTGTATGGAACCAGAAGAGACCCAGAATAGCCAGAGGAATACTGAAAAAGAAAAGCAAAGCTGGCGGCATCGCAATTCCGGACTTCCAGCTCTATTACAAAGCTGTCATCATCAAGACAGTATGGTCCTGGCACAAAAACAGACACATTGATCAATGGAACAGAATCGAGAGCCCAGAAATGGACCCTCAACTCTATGGTCAACTCATCTTTGACAAAGCAGGAAAGAATGTCCAGTGGAAACGAGACAGTCTCTTCAACAAATGGTGTTGGGAAAATTGGACAGCCACATGCAGAAGAATGAAACTGGACCATTTCCTTACACCACACACAAAAATCGACTCCAAATGGTTGAAAGACCTAAACGTGAGACAGGAGACCATCCAAATCCTAAAGGAGAACAGAGGTAGCAACCTTTTCGACCTTAGCCGCAGCAACTTCTTCCTAGAAACATCGCCAAAGGCACGGGAAGCCAGGGCAAAAATGAACTACTGGGATTTCATGCAGATAAAAAGCTTTTGCACAGCAAAAGAAACGGTCCACAAAACCCAAAGACAACCGACACAATGGGAGAAAATATTTGCAAATGACATATCAGAATAAGGGCTAGTATCCAAAATCTATAAAGAACTTATCAAACTCAACACCCAAAGAACAAATAATCCAGTCAAGGAATGGGCAGAAGACATGAACAGACATTTCTCCAAAGAAGACATCCACATGGCCAACAGGCACATGAAAAAGTGCTCAACATCGCTCGGCATCAGGGAAATCCAAATCAAAACCTCAATGAGATACCACCTCACACCAGTCCGATTGGCTAAAATGAGCAAGTCAGGGAACGGCAGATGTTGGCGGGGATGTGGAGAAAGGGGAACCCTCCTACACTGTTGGTGGGAATGCAAGCTGGTGCAACCCCTCTGGAAAACAGTATGGAGGTTCCTCAAACAGTTGAAATTAGAGCTACCGTTCGATCCAGCAATTGCACTACTGGGTATTTACCACAAAGATACAAATGTAGGGACCCGAAGGGGTACGTGTACCCCAATGTTTATAGCAGCAATGTCCACCATAGCCAAACTGTGGAAAGAGCCAAGATGCCCATCGACAGATGAATGGATAAAGAAGAGGTGGTATAGATACACAATGGAATATTATGCAGCCATCAAAAGGAATGAGATCTTGCCATTTGCAACGACGTGGATGGAACTGGAGGGTGTTATGCTGAGTGAAATAAGTCAATCAGAGAAAGACATGTATCACATGACCTCACTGATATGAGGAATTCTTAATCTCAGGAGAGAAACGGAGTGTTACTGCAGTGGTTGGGGGTGGGAGGGATGGGGTGGCTGGGTGCTAGACATTGGGGAGGGTATGTGCTCCGGTGAGCGCTGTGAATTGTGCAAGACTGTTGAATCACAGTTCTGTACTTCTGAAACAAATAACGCACCATATTTTAAGAAAAAAGAAAAAGAAGAAGATAACAGGAGAGGAAGAAAAGGGGAGTATGTCAGAGGGGGAGACGAACCATGAGAGATGAAGGACTCTGAAAGACAAACTGAGGGTTCTAGAGGGGAGGGGGGGAGGGGGATGGGTGAGCCTGGTGATGGGTATGGAGGAGGGCACGTTCTGCATGGAGCACTGGGTGTTATGAACAAACAATGAATCATGGAACACTGCACCAAAAACTAATGATGTAATATATGGTGATTAACATAACTATAAAAAAATTAAAAAAATAACCATGAATGAAAGAGGAGAGATGACAACCAACACCAAAGAAATACAAACAATTATAAGAACGTATTATGAGCCACTCTATGCCAGCAGATTAGATAATCTTGAAGAAATGGATGCATTCCCAGAAATGTATCAACTACCTAAGCTGAACCAGGAAGAAATAGAAAACCTGAAGAGACCTATAACCGCTAATGAGGAAATTGAAGCAGTCATCAAAAATCTCCCAACAAACAGGAGCCCAAGGCCAGATGGCTTCCCAGGGGAATTCTACCAACCATTTAAAGAAGTAGTACTACCTATTCTTCTGAAACTGTCCCAAAAAATAGAAACGGAAGGAAAGCATCCAAACTCGTCTTATGAGGCCATTACTTTGATCCCCAAACCGAACAAAGACCCCATCAAAAAGGAAAATTACCGGTCCATATCCCTGAGGAACATGGATGCAAAACTTCTCACCAAAACGCCAGCCAATAGGATCCAACAGTGCATTAAAAGGATCATTCACCACGACCAAGTGGGATTTACTCCTAGGCTGCAAGGTTGGTTCAACATCTGCAAATCAATCAATGTGATACAATACATTAATAAAAAAAAAAAAAAGAAAAAGAACCATATGATCCGGTAAATAGACGCAGAAAAAGCATTTGACAAAGTACAGCATCCTTTCTTGAACAAAACTCTTCAGAGTATAGGGAGAGAGGGTACATACCTCAATATCATAAAAGCCATCTATGAATAACCTACAGCCAATATCATTCTCAAGGGGGAAAGGCTGAGAGCTTTTCCCCTAAGGTCAGGAACGCGGCAGGGATGTCCACTCTCACCACTGCTATTCAACATAGTATTAGAAGTCCTAGCCACAGCAATTAGACAACCAAAAGAAACGAAAGGCATCCAAATCGGCAAAGAGGAAGTCAAACTCTCACTCTTTGCAGAGGATATGATACTGTACGTGGGAAACCCAAAAGACTCCACCCCAAAACTGCTAGAACTCATACAGGAATTCAGTCAAGTGGCAGGATATAAAATCAATGCACAGAAATCCGTGGCATTCCTATACACCAACAACAAGACAGAAGAGAGACAAATCAAGGAGTCGATCCCATTTACAATTGCACCCAAAACCATTAGATACCTAGGAATAAATCTAACCAAAGAGGCAAAGGATCTGTACTCAGAAAACTATAAAATACCCATGAAAGCAATTGAAGAAGACACAAAGAAATGGAAAAACGTTCCATGCTCATGGATTGGGAGAATCAACATTGTGAAGATGTCAATGCTACCTAGAGCAATCTACACATTCAATGCAATCCCCATCAAAATACCATCCACTTTTTTCACAGACATGGAACAAATAATCCTAAAATTTGTATGGAACCAGAAGAGACCCAGAATAGCCAGAGGAATACTGAAAAAGAAAAGCAAAGCTGGCGGCATCGCAATTCCGGACTTCCAGCTCTATTACAAAGCTGTCATCATCAAGACAGTATGGTCCTGGCACAAAAACAGACACATTGATCAATGGAACAGAATCGAGAGCCCAGAAATGGACCCTCAACTCTATGGTCAACTCATCTTTGACAAAGCAGGAAAGAATGTCCAGTGGAAACGAGACAGTCTCTTCAACAAATGGTGTTGGGAAAATTGGACAGCCACATGCAGAAGAATGAAACTGGACCATTTCCTTACACCACACACAAAAATCGACTCCAAATGGTTGAAAGACCTAAACGTGAGACAGGAGACCATCCAAATCCTAAAGGAGAACAGAGGTAGCAACCTTTTCGACCTTAGCCGCAGCAACTTCTTCCTAGAAACATCGCCAAAGGCACGGGAAGCCAGGGCAAAAATGAACTACTGGGATTTCATGCAGATAAAAAGCTTTTGCACAGCAAAAGAAACGGTCCACAAAACCCAAAGACAACCGACACAATGGGAGAAAATATTTGCAAATGACATATCAGAATAAGGGCTAGTATCCAAAATCTATAAAGAACTTATCAAACTCAACACCCAAAGAACAAATAATCCAGTCAAGGAATGGGCAGAAGACATGAACAGACATTTCTCCAAAGAAGACATCCACATGGCCAACAGGCACATGAAAAAGTGCTCAACATCGCTCGGCATCAGGGAAATCCAAATCAAAACCTCAATGAGATACCACCTCACACCAGTCCGATTGGCTAAAATGAGCAAGTCAGGGAACGGCAGATGTTGGCGGGGATGTGGAGAAAGGGGAACCCTCCTACACTGTTGGTGGGAATGCAAGCTGGTGCAACCCCTCTGGAAAACAGTATGGAGGTTCCTCAAACAGTTGAAATTAGAGCTACCGTTCGATCCAGCAATTGCACTACTGGGTATTTACCACAAAGATACAAATGTAGGGACCCGAAGGGGTACGTGTACCCCAATGTTTATAGCAGCAATGTCCACCATAGCCAAACTGTGGAAAGAGCCAAGATGCCCATCGACAGATGAATGGATAAAGAAGAGGTGGTATAGATACACAATGGAATATTATGCAGCCATCAAAAGGAATGAGATCTTGCCATTTGCAACGACGTGGATGGAACTGGAGGGTGTTATGCTGAGTGAAATAAGTCAATCAGAGAAAGACATGTATCACATGACCTCACTGATATGAGGAATTCTTAATCTCAGGAGAGAAACGGAGTGTTACTGCAGTGGTTGGGGGTGGGAGGGATGGGGTGGCTGGGTGCTAGACATTGGGGAGGGTATGTGCTACGGTGAGCGCTGTGAATTGTGCAAGACTGTTGAATCACAGTTCTGTACTTCTGAAACAAATAACGCACCATATTTTAAGAAAAAAGAAAAAGGAGAAGATAACAGGAGAGGAAGAAAAGGGGAGTATGTCAGAGGGGGAGACGAACCATGAGAGATGAAGGACTCTGAAAGACAAACTGAGGGTTCTAGAGGGGAGGGGGGTAGGGGGATGGGTGAGCCTGGTGATGGGTATGGAGGAGGGCACGTTCTGCATGGAGCACTGGGTGTTATGAACAAACAATGAATCATGGAACACTGCACCAAAAACTAATGATGTAATATATGGTGATTAACATAACTATAAAAAAATTAAAAAAATAACCATGAATGAAAGAGGAGAGATGACAACCAACACCAAAGAAATACAAACAATTATAAGAACGTATTATGAGCCACTCTATGCCAGCAGACTAGATAATCTTGAAGAAATGGATGCATTCCCAGAAATGTATCAACTACCTAAGCTGAACCAGGAAGAAATAGAAAACCTGAAGAGACCTATAACCGCTAATGAGGAAATTGAAGCAGTCATCAAAAATCTCCCAACAAACAGGAGCCCAAGGCCAGATGGCTTCCCAGGGGAATTCTACCAACCATTTAAAGAAGTAGTACTACCTATTCTTCTGAAACTGTCCCAAAAAATAGAAATGGAAGGAAAGCATCCAAACTCGTCTTATGAGGCCATTACCTTGATCCCCAAACCGAACAAAGACCCCATCAAAAAGGAAAATTACCGGTCCATATCCCTGAGGAACATGGATGCAAAACTTCTCACCAAAACGCCAGCCAATAAGATCCAACAGTGCATTAAAAGGATCATTCACCACGACCAAGTGGGATTTACTCCTAGGCTGCGAGTTTGGTTCAACATCTGCAAATCAATCAATGTGATACAATACATTAATAAAAAAAAAAAAAAGAAAAAGAACCATATGATCCGGTAAATAGACGCAGAAAAAGCATTTGACAAAGTACAGCATCCTTTCTTGAACAAAACTCTTCAGAGTATAGGGAGAGAGGGTACATACCTCAATATCATAAAAGCCATCTATGAATAACCTACAGCCAATATCATTCTCAAGGGGGAAAGGCTGAGAGCTTTTCCCCTAAGGTCAGGAACGCGGCAGGGATGTCCACTCTCACCACTGCTATTCAACATAGTATTAGAAGTCCTAGCCACAGCAATTAGACAACCAAAAGAAACGAAAGGCATCCAAATCGGCAAAGAGGAAGTCAAACTCTCACTCTTTGCAGAGGATATGATACTGTACGTGGGAAACCCAAAAGACTCCACCCCAAAACTGCTAGAACTCATACAGGAATTCAGTCAAGTGGCAGGATATAAAATCAATGCACAGAAATCCGTGGCATTCCTATACACCAACAACAAGACAGAAGAGAGACAAATCAAGGAGTCGATCCCATTTACAATTGCACCCAAAACCATTAGATACCTAGGAATAAATCTAACCAAAGAGGCAAAGGATCTGTACTCAGAAAACTATAAAATACCCATGAAAGCAATTGAAGAAGACACAAAGAAATGGAAAAACGTTCCATGCTCATGGATTGGGAGAATCAACATTGTGAAGATGTCAATGCTACCTAGAGCAATCTACACATTCAATGCAATCCCCATCAAAATACCATCCACTTTTTTCACAGACATGGAACAAATAATCCTAAAATTTGTATGGAACCAGAAGAGACCCAGAATAGCCAGAGGAATACTGAAAAAGAAAAGCAAAGCTGGCGGCATCGCAATTCCGGACTTCCAGCTCTATTACAAAGCTGTCATCATCAAGACAGTATGGTCCTGGCACAAAAACAGACACATTGATCAATGGAACAGAATCGAGAGCCCAGAAATGGACCCTCAACTCTATGGTCAACTCATCTTTGACAAAGCAGGAAAGAATGTCCAGTGGAAACGAGACAGTCTCTTCAACAAATGGTGTTGGGAAAATTGGACAGCCACATGCAGAAGAATGAAACTGGACCATTTCCTTACACCACACACAAAAATCGACTCCAAATGGTTGAAAGACCTAAACGTGAGACAGGAGACCATCCAAATCCTAAAGGAGAACAGAGGTAGCAACCTTTTCGACCTTAGCCGCAGCAACTTCTCCCTAGAAACATCGCCAAAGGCACGGGAAGCCAGGGCAAAAATGAACTACTGGGATTTCATGCAGATAAAAAGCTTTTGCACAGCAAAAGAAACGGTCCACAAAACCCAAAGACAACCGACACAATGGGAGAAAATATTTGCAAATGACATATCAGAATAAGGGCTAGTATCCAAAATCTATAAAGAACTTATCAAACTCAACACCCAAAGAACAAATAATCCAGTCAAGGAATGGGCAGAAGACATGAACAGACATTTCTCCAAAGAAGACATCCACATGGCCAACAGGCACATGAAAAAGTGCTCAACATCGCTCGGCATCAGGGAAATCCAAATCAAAACCTCAATGAGATACCACCTCACACCAGTCCGATTGGCTAAAATGAACAAGTCAGGGAACGGCAGATGTTGGCGGGGATGTGGAGAAAGGGGAACCCTCCTACACTGTTGGTGGGAATGCAAGCTGGTGCAACCCCTCTGGAAAACAGTATGGAGGTTCCTCAAACAGTTGAAATTAGAGCTACCGTTCGATCCAGCAATTGCACTACTGGGTATTTACCACAAAGATACAAATGTAGGGACCCGAAGGGGTACGTGTACCCCAATGTTTATAGCAGCAATGTCCACCATAGCCAAACTGTGGAAAGAGCCAAGATGCCCATCGACAGATGAATGGATAAAGAAGAGGTGGTATAGATACACAATGGAATATTATGCAGCCATCAAAAGGAATGAGATCTTGCCATTTGCAACGACGTGGATGGAACTGGAGGGTGTTATGCTGAGTGAAATAAGTCAATCAGAGAAAGACATGTATCACATGACCTCACTGATATGAGGAATTCTTAATCTCAGGAGAGAAACGGAGTGTTACTGCAGTGGTTGGGGGTGGGAGGGATGGGGTGGCTGGGTGCTAGACATTGGGGAGGGTATGTGCTACGGTGAGCGCTGTGAATTGTGCAAGACTGTTGAATCACAGTTCTGTACTTCTGAAACAAATAACGCACCATATTTTAAGAAAAAAGAAAAAGAAGAAGATAACAGGAGAGGAAGAAAAGGGGAGTATGTCAGAGGGGGAGACGAACCATGAGAGATGAAGGACTCTGAAAGACAAACTGAGGGTTCTAGAGGGGAGGGGGTTAGGGGGATGGGTGAGCCTGGTGATGGGTATGGAGGAGGGCACGTTCTGCATGGAGCACTGGGTGTTATGAACAAACAATGAATCATGGAACACTGCACCAAAAACTAATGATGTAATATATGGTGATTAACATAACTATAAAAAAATTAAAAAAATAACCATGAATGAAAGAGGAGAGATGACAACCAACACCAAAGAAATACAAACAATTATAAGAACGTATTATGAGCCACTCTATGCCAGCAGATTAGATAATCTTGAAGAAATGGATGCATTCCCAGAAATGTATCAACTACCTAAGCTGAACCAGGAAGAAATAGAAAACCTGAAGAGACCTATAACCGCTAATGAGGAAATTGAAGCAGTCATCAAAAATCTCCCAACAAACAGGAGCCCAAGGCCAGATGGCTTCCCAGGGGAATTCTACCAACCATTTAAAGAAGTAGTACTACCTATTCTTCTGAAACTGTCCCAAAAAATAGAAACGGAAGGAAAGCATCCAAACTCGTCTTATGAGGCCATTACCTTGATCCCCAAACCGAACAAAGACCCCATCAAAAAGGAAAATTACCGGTCCATATCCCTGAGGAACATGGATGCAAAACTTCTCACCAAAACGCCAGCCAATAGGATCCAACAGTGCATTAAAAGGATCATTCACCACGACCAAGTGGGATTTACTCCTAGGCTGCAAGGTTGGTTCAACATCTGCAAATCAATCAATGTGATACAATACATTAATAAAAAAAAAAAAAAGAAAAAGAACCATATGATCCGGTAAATAGACGCAGAAAAAGCATTTGACAAAGTACAGCATCCTTTCTTGAACAAAACTCTTCAGAGTATAGGGAGAGAGGGTACATACCTCAATATCATAAAAGCCATCTATGAATAACCTACAGCCAATATCATTCTCAAGGGGGAAAGGCTGAGAGCTTTTCCCCTAAGGTCAGGAACGCGGCAGGGATGTCCACTCTCACCACTGCTATTCAACATAGTATTAGAAGTCCTAGCCACAGCAATTAGACAACCAAAAGAAACGAAAGGCATCCAAATCGGCAAAGAGGAAGTCAAACTCTCACTCTTTGCAGAGGATATGATACTGTACGTGGGAAACCCAAAAGACTCCACCCCAAAACTGCTAGAACTCATACAGGAATTCAGTCAAGTGGCAGGATATAAAATCAATGCACAGAAATCCGTGGCATTCCTATACACCAACAACAAGACAGAAGAGAGACAAATCAAGGAGTCGATCCCATTTACAATTGCACCCAAAACCATTAGATACCTAGGAATAAATCTAACCAAAGAGGCAAAGGATCTGTACTCAGAAAACTATAAAATACCCATGAAAGCAATTGAAGAAGACACAAAGAAATGGAAAAACGTTCCATGCTCATGGATTGGGAGAATCAACATTGTGAAGATGTCAATGCTACCTAGAGCAATCTACACATTCAATGCAATCCCCATCAAAATACCATCCACTTTTTTCACAGACATGGAACAAATAATCCTAAAATTTGTATGGAACCAGAAGAGACCCAGAATAGCCAGAGGAATACTGAAAAAGAAAAGCAAAGCTGGCGGCATCGCAATTCCGGACTTCCAGCTCTATTACAAAGCTGTCATCATCAAGACAGTATGGTCCTGGCACAAAAACAGACACATTGATCAATGGAACAGAATCGAGAGCCCAGAAATGGACCCTCAACTCTATGGTCAACTCATCTTTGACAAAGCAGGAAAGAATGTCCAGTGGAAACGAGACAGTCTCTTCAACAAATGGTGTTGGGAAAATTGGACAGCCACATGCAGAAGAATGAAACTGGACCATTTCCTTACACCACACACAAAAATCGACTCCAAATGGTTGAAAGACCTAAACGTGAGACAGGAGACCATCCAAATCCTAAAGGAGAACAGAGGTAGCAACCTTTTCGACCTTAGCCGCAGCAACTTCTCCCTAGAAACATCGCCAAAGGCACGGGAAGCCAGGGCAAAAATGAACTACTGGGATTTCATGCAGATAAAAAGCTTTTGCACAGCAAAAGAAACGGTCCACAAAACCCAAAGACAACCGACACAATGGGAGAAAATATTTGCAAATGACATATCAGAATAAGGGCTAGTATCCAAAATCTATAAAGAACTTATCAAACTCAACACCCAAAGAACAAATAATCCAGTCAAGGAATGGGCAGAAGACATGAACAGACATTTCTCCAAAGAAGACATCCACATGGCCAACAGGCACATGAAAAAGTGCTCAACATCGCTCGGCATCAGGGAAATCCAAATCAAAACCTCAATGAGATACCACCTCACACCAGTCCGATTGGCTAAAATGAACAAGTCAGGGAACGGCAGATGTTGGCGGGGATGTGGAGAAAGGGGAACCCTCCTACACTGTTGGTGGGAATGCAAGCTGGTGCAACCCCTCTGGAAAACAGTATGGAGGTTCCTCAAACAGTTGAAATTAGAGCTACCGTTCGATCCAGCAATTGCACTACTGGGTATTTACCACAAAGATACAAATGTAGGGACCCGAAGGGGTACGTGTACCCCAATGTTTATAGCAGCAATGTCCACCATAGCCAAACTGTGGAAAGAGCCAAGATGCCCATCGACAGATGAATGGATAAAGAAGAGGTGGTATAGATACACAATGGAATATTATGCAGCCATCAAAAGGAATGAGATCTTGCCATTTGCAACGACGTGGATGGAACTGGAGGGTGTTATGCTGAGTGAAATAAGTCAATCAGAGAAAGACATGTATCACATGACCTCACTGATATGAGGAATTCTTAATCTCAGGAGAGAAACGGAGTGTTACTGCAGTGGTTGGGGGTGGGAGGGATGGGGTGGCTGGGTGCTAGACATTGGGGAGGGTATGTGCTACGGTGAGCGCTGTGAATTGTGCAAGACTGTTGAATCACAGTTCTGTACTTCTGAAACAAATAACGCACCATATTTTAAGAAAAAAGAAAAAGAAGAAGATAACAGGAGAGGAAGAAAAGGGGAGTATGTCAGAGGGGGAGACGAACCATGAGAGATGAAGGACTCTGAAAGACAAACTGAGGGTTCTAGAGGGGAGGGGGGGAGGGGGATGGGTGAGCCTGGTGATGGGTATGGAGGAGGGCACGTTCTGCATGGAGCACTGGGTGTTATGAACAAACAATGAATCATGGAACACTGCACCAAAAACTAATGATGTAATATATGGTGATTAACATAACTATAAAAAAATTAAAAAAATAACCATGAATGAAAGAGGAGAGATGACAACCAACACCAAAGAAATACAAACAATTATAAGAACGTATTATGAGCCACTCTATGCCAGCAGATTAGATAATCTTGAAGAAATGGATGCATTCCCAGAAATGTATCAACTACCTAAGCTGAACCAGGAAGAAATAGAAAACCTGAAGAGACCTATAACCGCTAATGAGGAAATTGAAGCAGTCATCAAAAATCTCCCAACAAACAGGAGCCCAAGGCCAGATGGCTTCCCAGGGGAATTCTACCAACCATTTAAAGAAGTAGTACTACCTATTCTTCTGAAACTGTCCCAAAAAATAGAAACGGAAGGAAAGCATCCAAACTCGTCTTATGAGGCCATTACTTTGATCCCCAAACCGAACAAAGACCCCATCAAAAAGGAAAATTACCGGTCCATATCCCTGAGGAACATGGATGCAAAACTTCTCACCAAAACGCCAGCCAATAGGATCCAACAGTGCATTAAAAGGATCATTCACCACGACCAAGTGGGATTTACTCCTAGGCTGCAAGGTTGGTTCAACATCTGCAAATCAATCAATGTGATACAATACATTAATAAAAAAAAAAAAAAGAAAAAGAACCATATGATCCGGTAAATAGACGCAGAAAAAGCATTTGACAAAGTACAGCATCCTTTCTTGAACAAAACTCTTCAGAGTATAGGGAGAGAGGGTACATACCTCAATATCATAAAAGCCATCTATGAATAACCTACAGCCAATATCATTCTCAAGGGGGAAAGGCTGAGAGCTTTTCCCCTAAGGTCAGGAACGCGGCAGGGATGTCCACTCTCACCACTGCTATTCAACATAGTATTAGAAGTCCTAGCCACAGCAATTAGACAACCAAAAGAAACGAAAGGCATCCAAATCGGCAAAGAGGAAGTCAAACTCTCACTCTTTGCAGAGGATATGATACTGTACGTGGGAAACCCAAAAGACTCCACCCCAAAACTGCTAGAACTCATACAGGAATTCAGTCAAGTGGCAGGATATAAAATCAATGCACAGAAATCCGTGGCATTCCTATACACCAACAACAAGACAGAAGAGAGACAAATCAAGGAGTCGATCCCATTTACAATTGCACCCAAAACCATTAGATACCTAGGAATAAATCTAACCAAAGAGGCAAAGGATCTGTACTCAGAAAACTATAAAATACCCATGAAAGCAATTGAAGAAGACACAAAGAAATGGAAAAACGTTCCATGCTCATGGATTGGGAGAATCAACATTGTGAAGATGTCAATGCTACCTAGAGCAATCTACACATTCAATGCAATCCCCATCAAAATACCATCCACTTTTTTCACAGACATGGAACAAATAATCCTAAAATTTGTATGGAACCAGAAGAGACCCAGAATAGCCAGAGGAATACTGAAAAAGAAAAGCAAAGCTGGCGGCATCGCAATTCCGGACTTCCAGCTCTATTACAAAGCTGTCATCATCAAGACAGTATGGTCCTGGCACAAAAACAGACACATTGATCAATGGAACAGAATCGAGAGCCCAGAAATGGACCCTCAACTCTATGGTCAACTCATCTTTGACAAAGCAGGAAAGAATGTCCAGTGGAAACGAGACAGTCTCTTCAACAAATGGTGTTGGGAAAATTGGACAGCCACATGCAGAAGAATGAAACTGGACCATTTCCTTACACCACACACAAAAATCGACTCCAAATGGTTGAAAGACCTAAACGTGAGACAGGAGACCATCCAAATCCTAAAGGAGAACACAGGTAGCAACCTTTTCGACCTTAGCCGCAGCAACTTCTCCCTAGAAACATCGCCAAAGGCACGGGAAGCCAGGGCAAAAATGAACTACTGGGATTTCATGCAGATAAAAAGCTTTTGCACAGCAAAAGAAACGGTCCACAAAACCCAAAGTCAACCGACAGAATGGGAGAAAATATTTGCAAATGACATATCAGAATAAGGGCTAGTATCCAAAATCTATAAAGAACTTATCAAACTCAACACCCAAAGAACAAATAATCCAGTCAAGGAATGGGCAGAAGACATGAACAGACATTTCTCCAAAGAAGACATCCACATGGCCAACAGGCACATGAAAAAGTGCTCAACATCGCTCGGCATCAGGGAAATCCAAATCAAAACCTCAATGAGATACCACCTCACACCAGTCCGATTGGCTAAAATGAACAAGTCAGGGAACGGCAGATGTTGGCGGGGATGTGGAGAAAGGGGAACCCTCCTACACTGTTGGTGGGAATGCAAGCTGGTGCAACCCCTCTGGAAAACAGTATGGAGGTTCCTCAAACAGTTGAAATTAGAGCTACCGTTCGATCCAGCAATTGCACTACTGGGTATTTACCACAAAGATACAAATGTAGGGACCCGAAGGGGTACGTGTACCCCAATGTTTATAGCAGCAATGTCCACCATAGCCAAACTGTGGAAAGAGCCAAGATGCCCATCGACAGATGAATGGATAAAGAAGAGGTGGTATAGATACACAATGGAATATTATGCAGCCATCAAAAGGAATGAGATCTTGCCATTTGCAACGACGTGGATGGAACTGGAGGGTGTTATGCTGAGTGAAATAAGTCAATCAGAGAAAGACATGTATCACATGACCTCACTGATATGAGGAATTCTTAGTCTCAGGAGAGAAACGGAGTGTTACTGCAGTGGTTGGGGGTGGGAGGGATGGGGTGGCTGGGTGCTAGACATTGGGGAGGGTATGTGCTACGGTGAGCGCTGTGAATTGTGCAAGACTGTTGAATCACAGTTCTGTACTTCTGAAACAAATAACGCACCATATTTTAAGAAAAAAGAAAAAGAAGAAGATAACAGGAGAGGAAGAAAAGGGGAGTATGTCAGAGGGGGAGACGAACCATGAGAGATGAAGGACTCTGAAAGACAAACTGAGGGTTCTAGAGGGGAGGGGGTTAGGGGGATGGGTGAGCCTGGTGATGGGTATGGAGGAGGGCACGTTCTGCATGGAGCACTGGGTGTTATGAACAAACAATGAATCATGGAACACTGCACCAAAAACTAAGGATGTAATATATGGTGATTAACATAACTATAAAAAAATTAAAAAAAAACCATGAATGAAAGAGGAGAGATGACAACCAACACCAAAGAAATACAAACAATTATAAGAACGTATTATGAGCCACTCTATGCCAGCACATTAGATAATCTTGAAGAAATGGATGCATTCCCAGAAATGTATCAACTACCTAAGCTGAACCAGGAAGAAATAGAAAACCTGAAGAGACCTATAACCGCTAATGAGGAAATTGAAGCAGTCATCAAAAATCTCCCAACAAACAGGAGCCCAAGGCCAGATGGCTTCCCAGGGGAATTCTACCAACCATTTAAAGAAGTAGTACTACCTATTCTTCTGAAACTGTCCCAAAAAATAGAAATGGAAGGAAAGCATCCAAACTCGTCTTATGAGGCCATTACCTTGATCCCCAAACCGAACAAAGACCCCATCAAAAAGGAAAATTACCGGTCCATATCCCTGAGGAACATGGATGCGAAACTTCTCACCAAAACGCCAGCCAATAGGATCCAACAGTGCATTAAAAGGATCATTCACCACGACCAAGTGGGATTTACTCCTAGGCTGCAAGGTTGGTTCAACATCTGCAAATCAATCAATGTGATACAATACATTAATAAAAAAAAAAAAAGAAAAAGAACCATATGATCCGGTAAATAGATGCAGAAAAAGCATTTGACAAAGTACAGCATCCTTTCTTGAACAAAACTCTTCAGAGTAGAGGGAGAGAGGGTACATACCTCAATATCATAAAAGCCATCTATGAATAACCTACAGCCAATATCATTCTCAAGGGGGAAAGGCTGAGAGCTTTTCCCCTAAGGTCAGGAACGCGGCAGGGATGTCCACTCTCACCACTGCTATTCAACATAGTATTAGAAGTCCTAGCCACAGCAATTAGACAACCAAAAGAAACGAAAGGCATCCAAATCGGCAAAGAGGAAGTCAAACTCTCACTCTTTGCAGAGGATATGATACTGTACGTGGGAAACCCAAAAGACTCCACCCCAAAACTGCTAGAACTCATACAGGAATTCAGTCAAGTGGCAGGATATAAAATCAATGCACAGAAATCCGTGGCATTCCTATACACCAACAACAAGACAGAAGAGAGACAAATCAAGGAGTCGATCCCATTTACAATTGCACCCAAAACCATTAGATACCTAGGAATAAATCTAACCAAAGAGGCAAAGGATCTGTACTCAGAAAACTATAAAATACCCATGAAAGCAATTGAAGAAGACACAAAGAAATGGAAAAACGTTCCATGCTCATGGATTGGGAGAATCAACATTGTGAAGATGTCAATGCTACCTAGAGCAATCTACACATTCAATGCAATCCCCATCAAAATACCATCCACTTTTTTCACAGACATGGAACAAATAATCCTAAAATTTGTATGGAACCAGAAGAGACCCAGAATAGCCAGAGGAATACTGAAAAAGAAAAGCAAAGCTGGCGGCATCGCAATTCCGGACTTCCAGCTCTATTACAAAGCTGTCATCATCAAGACAGTATGGTCCTGGCACAAAAACAGACACATTGATCAATGGAACAGAATCGAGAGCCCAGAAATGGACCCTCAACTCTATGGTCAACTCATCTTTGACAAAGCAGGAAAGAATGTCCAGTGGAAACGAGACAGTCTCTTCAACAAATGGTGTTGGGAAAATTGGACAGCCACATGCAGAAGAATGAAACTGGACCATTTCCTTACACCACACACAAAAATCGACTCCAAATGGTTGAAAGACCTAAACGTGAGACAGGAGACCATCCAAATCCTAAAGGAGAACACAGGTAGCAACCTTTTCGACCTTAGCCGCAGCAAGTTCTCCCTAGAAACATCGCCAAAGGCACGGGAAGCCAGGGCAAAAATGAACTACTGGGATTTCATGCAGATAAAAAGCTTTTGCACAGCAAAAGAAACGGTCCACAAAACCCAAAGACAACCGACACAATGGGAGAAAATATTTGCAAATGACATATCAGAATAAGGGCTAGTATCCAAAATCTATAAAGAACTGATCAAACTCAACACCCAAAGAACAAATAATCCAGTCAAGGAATGGGCAGAAGACATGAACAGACATTTCTCCAAAGAAGACATCCACATGGCCAACAGGCACATGAAAAAGTGCTCAACATCGCTCGGCATCAGGGAAATCCAAATCAAAACCTCAATGAGATACCACCTCACACCAGTCCGATTGGCTAAAATGAACAAGTCAGGGAACGGCAGATGTTGGCGGGGATGTGGAGAAAGGGGAACCCTCCTACACTGTTGGTGGGAATGCAAGCTGGTGCAACCCCTCTGGAAAACAGTATGGAGGTTCCTCAAACAGTTGAAATTAGAGCTACCGTTCGATCCAGCAATTGCACTACTGGGTATTTACCACAAAGATACAAATGTAGGGACCCGAAGGGGTACGTGTACCCCAATGTTTATAGCAGCAATGTCCACCATAGCCAAACTGTGGAAAGAGCCAAGATGCCCATCGACAGATGAATGGATAAAGAAGAGGTGGTATAGATACACAATGGAATATTATGCAGCCATCAAAAGGAATGAGATCTTGCCATTTGCAACGACGTGGATGGAACTGGAGGGTGTTATGCTGAGTGAAATAAGTCAATCAGAGAAAGACATGTATCACATGACCTCACTGATATGAGGAATTCTTAATCTCAGGAGAGAAACGGAGTGTTACTGCAGTGGTTGGGGGTGGGAGGGATGGGGTGGCTGGGTGCTAGACATTGGGGAGGGTATGTGCTACGGTGAGCGCTGTGAATTGTGCAAGACTGTTGAATCACAGTTCTGTACTTCTGAAACAAATAACGCACCATATTTTAAGAAAAAAGAAAAAGAAGAAGATAACAGGAGAGGAAGAAAAGGGGAGTATGTCAGAGGGGGAGACGAACCATGAGAGATGAAGGACTCTGAAAGACAAACTGAGGGTTCTAGAGGGGAGGGGGTTAGGGGGATGGGTGAGCCTGGTGATGGGTATGGAGGAGGGCACGTTCTGCATGGAGCACTGGGTGTTATGAACAAACAATGAATCATGGAACACTGCACCAAAAACTAAGGATGTAATATATGGTGATTAACATAACTATAAAAAAATTAAAAAAATAACCATGAATGAAAGAGGAGAGATGACAACCAACACCAAAGAAATACAAACAATTATAAGAACGTATTATGAGCCACTCTATGCCAGCAGATTAGATAATCTTGAAGAAATGGATGCATTCCCAGAAATGTATCAACTACCTAAGCTGAACCAGGAAGAAATAGAAAACCTGAAGAGACCTATAACCGCTAATGAGGAAATTGAAGCAGTCATCAAAAATCTCCCAACAAACAGGAGCCCAAGGCCAGATGGCTTCCCAGGGGAATTCTACCAACCATTTAAAGAAGTAGTACTACCTATTCTTCTGAAACTGTCCCAAAAAATAGAAATGGAAGGAAAGCATCCAAACTCGTCTTATGAGGCCATTACCTTGATCCCCAAACCGAACAAAGACCCCATCAAAAAGGAAAATTACCGGTCCATATCCCTGAGGAACATGGATGCGAAACTTCTCACCAAAACGCCAGCCAATAGGATCCAACAGTGCATTAAAAGGATCATTCACCACGACCAAGTGGGATTTACTCCTAGGCTGCAAGGTTGGTTCAACATCTGCAAATCAATCAATGTGATACAATACATTAATAAAAAAAAAAAAAGAAAAAGAACCATATGATCCGGTAAATAGACGCAGAAAAAGCATTTGACAAAGTACAGCATCCTTTCTTGAACAAAACTCTTCAGAGTAGAGGGAGAGAGGGTACATACCTCAATATCATAAAAGCCATCTATGAATAACCTACAGCCAATATCATTCTCAAGGGGGAAAGGCTGAGAGCTTTTCCCCTAAGGTCAGGAACGCGGCAGGGATGTCCACTCTCACCACTGCTATTCAACATAGTATTAGAAGTCCTAGCCACAGCAATTAGACAACCAAAAGAAACGAAAGGCATCCAAATCGGCAAAGAGGAAGTCAAACTCTCACTCTTTGCAGAGGATATGATACTGTACGTGGGAAACCCAAAAGACTCCACCCCAAAACTGCTAGAACTCATACAGGAATTCAGTCAAGTGGCAGGATATAAAATCAATGCACAGAAATCCGTGGCATTCCTATACACCAACAACAAGACAGAAGAGAGACAAATCAAGGAGTCGATCCCATTTACAATTGCACCCAAAACCATTAGATACCTAGGAATAAATCTAACCAAAGAGGCAAAGGATCTGTACTCAGAAAACTATAAAATACCCATGAAAGCAATTGAAGAAGACACAAAGAAATGGAAAAACGTTCCATGCTCATGGATTGGGAGAATCAACATTGTGAAGATGTCAATGCTACCTAGAGCAATCTACACATTCAATGCAATCCCCATCAAAATACCATCCACTTTTTTCACAGACATGGAACAAATAATCCTAAAATTTGTATGGAACCAGAAGAGACCCAGAATAGCCAGAGGAATACTGAAAAAGAAAAGCAAAGCTGGCGGCATCGCAATTCCGGACTTCCAGCTCTATTACAAAGCTGTCATCATCAAGACAGTATGGTCCTGGCACAAAAACAGACACATTGATCAATGGAACAGAATCGAGAGCCCAGAAATGGACCCTCAACTCTATGGTCAACTCATCTTTGACAAAGCAGGAAAGAATGTCCAGTGGAAACGAGACAGTCTCTTCAACAAATGGTGTTGGGAAAATTGGACAGCCACATGCAGAAGAATGAAACTGGACCATTTCCTTACACCACACACAAAAATCGACTCCAAATGGTTGAAAGACCTAAACGTGAGACAGGAGACCATCCAAATCCTAAAGGAGAACACAGGTAGCAACCTTTTCGACCTTAGCCGCAGCAAGTTCTCCCTAGAAACATCGCCAAAGGCACGGGAAGCCAGGGCAAAAATGAACTACTGGGATTTCATGCAGATAAAAAGCTTTTGCACAGCAAAAGAAACGGTCCACAAAACCCAAAGACAACCGACACAATGGGAGAAAATATTTGCAAATGACATATCAGAATAAGGGCTAGTATCCAAAATCTATAAAGAACTTATCAAACTCAACACCCAAAGAACAAATAATCCAGTCAAGGAATGGGCAGAAGACATGAACAGACATTTCTCCAAAGAAGACATCCACATGGCCAACAGGCACATGAAAAAGTGCTCAACATCGCTCGGCATCAGGGAAATCCAAATCAAAACCTCAATGAGATACCACCTCACACCAGTCCGATTGGCTAAAATGAACAAGTCAGGGAACGGCAGATGTTGGCGGGGATGTGGAGAAAGGGGAACCCTCCTACACTGTTGGTGGGAATGCAAGCTGGTGCAACCCCTCTGGAAAACAGTATGGAGGTTCCTCAAACAGTTGAAATTAGAGCTACCGTTCGATCCAGCAATTGCACTACTGGGTATTTACCACAAAGATACAAATGTAGGGACCCGAAGGGGTACGTGTACCCCAATGTTTATAGCAGCAATGTCCACCATAGCCAAACTGTGGAAAGAGCCAAGATGCCCATCGACAGATGAATGGATAAAGAAGAGGTGGTATAGATACACAATGGAATATTATGCAGCCATCAAAAGGAATGAGATCTTGCCATTTGCAACGACGTGGATGGAACTGGAGGGTGTTATGCTGAGTGAAATAAGTCAATCAGAGAAAGACATGTATCACATGACCTCACTGATATGAGGAATTCTTAATCTCAGGAGAGAAACGGAGTGTTACTGCAGTGGTTGGGGGTGGGAGGGATGGGGTGGCTGGGTGCTAGACATTGGGGAGGGTATGTGCTACGGTGAGCGCTGTGAATTGTGCAAGACTGTTGAATCACAGTTCTGTACTTCTGAAACAAATAACGCACCATATTTTAAGAAAAAAGAAAAAGAAGAAGATAACAGGAGAGGAAGAAAAGGGGAGTATGTCAGAGGGGGAGACGAACCATGAGAGATGAAGGACTCTGAAAGACAAACTGAGGGTTCTAGAGGGGAGGGGGTTAGGGGGATGGGTGAGCCTGGTGATGGGTATGGAGGAGGGCACGTTCTGCATGGAGCACTGGGTGTTATGAACAAACAATGAATCATGGAACACTGCACCAAAAACTAAGGATGTAATATATGGTGATTAACATAACTATAAAAAAATTAAAAAAAAACCATGAATGAAAGAGGAGAGATGACAACCAACACCAAAGAAATACAAACAATTATAAGAACGTATTATGAGCCACTCTATGCCAGCACATTAGATAATCTTGAAGAAATGGATGCATTCCCAGAAATGTATCAACTACCTAAGCTGAACCAGGAAGAAATAGAAAACCTGAAGAGACCTATAACCGCTAATGAGGAAATTGAAGCAGTCATCAAAAATCTCCCAACAAACAGGAGCCCAAGGCCAGATGGCTTCCCAGGGGAATTCTACCAACCATTTAAAGAAGTAGTACTACCTATTCTTCTGAAACTGTCCCAAAAAATAGAAATGGAAGGAAAGCATCCAAACTCGTCTTATGAGGCCATTACCTTGATCCCCAAACCGAACAAAGACCCCATCAAAAAGGAAAATTACCGGTCCATATCCCTGAGGAACATGGATGCGAAACTTCTCACCAAAACGCCAGCCAATAGGATCCAACAGTGCATTAAAAGGATCATTCACCACGACCAAGTGGGATTTACTCCTAGGCTGCAAGGTTGGTTCAACATCTGCAAATCAATCAATGTGATACAATACATTAATAAAAAAAAAAAAAGAAAAAGAACCATATGATCCGGTAAATAGATGCAGAAAAAGCATTTGACAAAGTACAGCATCCTTTCTTGAACAAAACTCTTCAGAGTAGAGGGAGAGAGGGTACATACCTCAATATCATAAAAGCCATCTATGAATAACCTACAGCCAATATCATTCTCAAGGGGGAAAGGCTGAGAGCTTTTCCCCTAAGGTCAGGAACGCGGCAGGGATGTCCACTCTCACCACTGCTATTCAACATAGTATTAGAAGTCCTAGCCACAGCAATTAGACAACCAAAAGAAACGAAAGGCATCCAAATCGGCAAAGAGGAAGTCAAACTCTCACTCTTTGCAGAGGATATGATACTGTACGTGGGAAACCCAAAAGACTCCACCCCAAAACTGCTAGAACTCATACAGGAATTCAGTCAAGTGGCAGGATATAAAATCAATGCACAGAAATCCGTGGCATTCCTATACACCAACAACAAGACAGAAGAGAGACAAATCAAGGAGTCGATCCCATTTACAATTGCACCCAAAACCATTAGATACCTAGGAATAAATCTAACCAAAGAGGCAAAGGATCTGTACTCAGAAAACTATAAAATACCCATGAAAGCAATTGAAGAAGACACAAAGAAATGGAAAAACGTTCCATGCTCATGGATTGGGAGAATCAACATTGTGAAGATGTCAATGCTACCTAGAGCAATCTACACATTCAATGCAATCCCCATCAAAATACCATCCACTTTTTTCACAGACATGGAACAAATAATCCTAAAATTTGTATGGAACCAGAAGAGACTCAGAATAGCCAGAGGAATACTGAAAAAGAAAAGCAAAGCTGGCGGCATCGCAATTCCGGACTTCCAGCTCTATTACAAAGCTGTCATCATCAAGACAGTATGGTCCTGGCACAAAAACAGACACATTGATCAATGGAACAGAATCGAGAGCCCAGAAATGGACCCTCAACTCTATGGTCAACTCATCTTTGACAAAGCAGGAAAGAATGTCCAGTGGAAACGAGACAGTCTCTTCAACAAATGGTGTTGGGAAAATTGGACAGCCACATGCAGAAGAATGAAACTGGACCATTTCCTTACACCACACACAAAAATCGACTCCAAATGGTTGAAAGACCTAAACGTGAGACAGGAGACCATCCAAATCCTAAAGGAGAACACAGGTAGCAACCTTTTCGACCTTAGCCGCAGCAAGTTCTCCCTAGAAACATCGCCAAAGGCACGGGAAGCCAGGGCAAAAATGAACTACTGGGATTTCATGCAGATAAAAAGCTTTTGCACAGCAAAAGAAACGGTCCACAAAACCCAAAGACAACCGACACAATGGGAGAAAATATTTGCAAATGACATATCAGAATAAGGGCTAGTATCCAAAATCTATAAAGAACTTATCAAACTCAACACCCAAAGAACAAATAATCCAGTCAAGGAATGGGCAGAAGACATGAACAGACATTTCTCCAAAGAAGACATCCACATGGCCAACAGGCACATGAAAAAGTGCTCAACATCGCTCGGCATCAGGGAAATCCAAATCAAAACCTCAATGAGATACCACCTCACACCAGTCCGATTGGCTAAAATGAACAAGTCAGGGAACGGCAGATGTTGGCGGGGATGTGGAGAAAGGGGAACCCTCCTACACTGTTGGTGGGAATGCAAGCTGGTGCAACCCCTCTGGAAAACAGTATGGAGGTTCCTCAAACAGTTGAAATTAGAGCTACCGTTCGATCCAGCAATTGCACTACTGGGTATTTACCACAAAGATACAAATGTAGGGACCCGAAGGGGTACGTGTACCCCAATGTTTATAGCAGCAATGTCCACCATAGCCAAACTGTGGAAAGAGCCAAGATGCCCATCGACAGATGAATGGATAAAGAAGAGGTGGTATAGATACACAATGGAATATTATGCAGCCATCAAAAGGAATGAGATCTTGCCATTTGCAACGACGTGGATGGAACTGGAGGGTGTTATGCTGAGTGAAATAAGTCAATCAGAGAAAGACATGTATCACATGACCTCACTGATATGAGGAATTCTTAATCTCAGGAGAGAAACGGAGTGTTACTGCAGTGGTTGGGGGTGGGAGGGATGGGGTGGCTGGGTGCTAGACATTGGGGAGGGTATGTGCTACGGTGAGCGCTGTGAATTGTGCAAGACTGTTGAATCACAGTTCTGTACTTCTGAAACAAATAACGCACCATATTTTAAGAAAAAAGAAAAAGAAGAAGATAACAGGAGAGGAAGAAAAGGGGAGTATGTCAGAGGGGGAGACGAACCATGAGAGATGAAGGACTCTGAAAGACAAACTGAGGGTTCTAGAGGGGAGGGGGTTAGGGGGATGGGTGAGCCTGGTGATGGGTATGGAGGAGGGCACGTTCTGCATGGAGCACTGGGTGTTATGAACAAACAATGAATCATGGAACACTGCACCAAAAACTAAGGATGTAATATATGGTGATTAACATAACTATAAAAAAATTAAAAAAAAACCATGAATGAAAGAGGAGAGATGACAACCAACACCAAAGAAATACAAACAATTATAAGAACGTATTATGAGCCACTCTATGCCAGCAGATTAGATAATCTTGAAGAAATGGATGCATTCCCAGAAATGTATCAACTACCTAAGCTGAACCAGGAAGAAATAGAAAACCTGAAGAGACCTATAACCGCTAATGAGGAAATTGAAGCAGTCATCAAAAATCTCCCAACAAACAGGAGCCCAAGGCCAGATGGCTTCCCAGGGGAATTCTACCAACCATTTAAAGAAGTAGTACTACCTATTCTTCTGAAACTGTCCCAAAAAATAGAAATGGAAGGAAAGCATCCAAACTCGTCTTATGAGGCCATTACCTTGATCCCCAAACCGAACAAAGACCCCATCAAAAAGGAAAATTACCGGTCCATATCCCTGAGGAACATGGATGCGAAACTTCTCACCAAAACGCCAGCCAATAGGATCCAACAGTGCATTAAAAGGATCATTCACCACGACCAAGTGGGATTTACTCCTAGGCTGCAAGGTTGGTTCAACATCTGCAAATCAATCAATGTGATACAATACATTAATAAAAAAAAAAAAAAGAAAAAGAACCATATGATCCGGTAAATAGACGCAGAAAAAGCATTTGACAAAGTACAGCATCCTTTCTTGAACAAAACTCTTCAGAGTAGAGGGAGAGAGGGTACATACCTCAATATCATAAAAGCCATCTATGAATAACCTACAGCCAATATCATTCTCAAGGGGGAAAGGCTGAGAGCTTTTCCCCTAAGGTCAGGAACGCGGCAGGGATGTCCACTCTCACCACTGCTATTCAACATAGTATTAGAAGTCCTAGCCACAGCAATTAGACAACCAAAAGAAACGAAAGGCATCCAAATCGGCAAAGAGGAAGTCAAACTCTCACTCTTTGCAGAGGATATGATACTGTACGTGGGAAACCCAAAAGACTCCACCCCAAAACTGCTAGAACTCATACAGGAATTCAGTCAAGTGGCAGGATATAAAATCAATGCACAGAAATCCGTGGCATTCCTATACACCAACAACAAGACAGAAGAGAGACAAATCAAGGAGTCGATCCCATTTACAATTGCACCCAAAACCATTAGATACCTAGGAATAAATCTAACCAAAGAGGCAAAGGATCTGTACTCAGAAAACTATAAAATACCCATGAAAGCAATTGAAGAAGACACAAAGAAATGGAAAAACGTTCCATGCTCATGGATTGGGAGAATCAACATTGTGAAGATGTCAATGCTACCTAGAGCAATCTACACATTCAATGCAATCCCCATCAAAATACCATCCACTTTTTTCACAGACATGGAACAAATAATCCTAAAATTTGTATGGAACCAGAAGAGACCCAGAATAGCCAGAGGAATACTGAAAAAGAAAAGCAAAGCTGGCGGCATCGCAATTCCGGACTTCCAGCTCTATTACAAAGCTGTCATCATCAAGACAGTATGGTCCTGGCACAAAAACAGACACATTGATCAATGGAACAGAATCGAGAGCCCAGAAATGGACCCTCAACTCTATGGTCAACTCATCTTTGACAAAGCAGGAAAGAATGTCCAGTGGAAACGAGACAGTCTCTTCAACAAATGGTGTTGGGAAAATTGGACAGCCACATGCAGAAGAATGAAACTGGACCATTTCCTTACACCACACACAAAAATCGACTCCAAATGGTTGAAAGACCTAAACGTGAGACAGGAGACCATCCAAATCCTAAAGGAGAACACAGGTAGCAACCTTTTCGACCTTAGCCGCAGCAAGTTCTCCCTAGAAACATCGCCAAAGGCACGGGAAGCCAGGGCAAAAATGAACTACTGGGATTTCATGCAGATAAAAAGCTTTTGCACAGCAAAAGAAACGGTCCACAAAACCCAAAGACAACCGACACAATGGGAGAAAATATTTGCAAATGACATATCAGAATAAGGGCTAGTATCCAAAATCTATAAAGAACTGATCAAACTCAACACCCAAAGAACAAATAATCCAGTCAAGGAATGGGCAGAAGACATGAACAGACATTTCTCCAAAGAAGACATCCACATGGCCAACAGGCACATGAAAAAGTGCTCAACATCGCTCGGCATCAGGGAAATCCAAATCAAAACCTCAATGAGATACCACCTCACACCAGTCCGATTGGCTAAAATGAACAAGTCAGGGAACGGCAGATGTTGGCGGGGATGTGGAGAAAGGGGAACCCTCCTACACTGTTGGTGGGAATGCAAGCTGGTGCAACCCCTCTGGAAAACAGTATGGAGGTTCCTCAAACAGTTGAAATTAGAGCTACCGTTCGATCCAGCAATTGCACTACTGGGTATTTACCACAAAGATACAAATGTAGGGACCCGAAGGGGTACGTGTACCCCAATGTTTATAGCAGCAATGTCCACCATAGCCAAACTGTGGAAAGAGCCAAGATGCCCATCGACAGATGAATGGATAAAGAAGAGGTGGTATAGATACACAATGGAATATTATGCAGCCATCAAAAGGAATGAGATCTTGCCATTTGCAACGACGTGGATGGAACTGGAGGGTGTTATGCTGAGTGAAATAAGTCAATCAGAGAAAGACATGTATCACATGACCTCACTGATATGAGGAATTCTTAATCTCAGGAGAGAAACGGAGTGTTACTGCAGTGGTTGGGGGTGGGAGGGATGGGGTGGCTGGGTGCTAGACATTGGGGAGGGTATGTGCTACGGTGAGCGCTGTGAATTGTGCAAGACTGTTGAATCACAGTTCTGTACTTCTGAAACAAATAACGCACCATATTTTAAGAAAAAAGAAAAAGAAGAAGATAACAGGAGAGGAAGAAAAGGGGAGTATGTCAGAGGGGGAGACGAACCATGAGAGATGAAGGACTCTGAAAGACAAACTGAGGGTTCTAGAGGGGAGGGGGGTAGGGGGATGGGTGAGCCTGGTGATGGGTATGGAGGAGGGCACGTTCTGCATGGAGCACTGGGTGTTATGAACAAACAATGAATCATGGAACACTGCACCAAAAACTAAGGATGTAATATATGGTGATTAACATAACTATAAAAAAATTAAAAAAATAACCATGAATGAAAGAGGAGAGATGACAACCAACACCAAAGAAATACAAACAATTATAAGAACGTATTATGAGCCACTCTATGCCAGCAGATTAGATAATCTTGAAGAAATGGATGCATTCCCAGAAATGTATCAACTACCTAAGCTGAACCAGGAAGAAATAGAAAACCTGAAGAGACCTATAACCGCTAATGAGGAAATTGAAGCAGTCATCAAAAATCTCCCAACAAACAGGAGCCCAAGGCCAGATGGCTTCCCAGGGGAATTCTACCAACCATTTAAAGAAGTAGTACTACCTATTCTTCTGAAACTGTCCCAAAAAATAGAAATGGAAGGAAAGCATCCAAACTCGTCTTATGAGGCCATTACCTTGATCCCCAAACCGAACAAAGACCCCATCAAAAAGGAAAATTACCGGTCCATATCCCTGAGGAACATGGATGCGAAACTTCTCACCAAAACGCCAGCCAATAGGATCCAACAGTGCATTAAAAGGATCATTCACCACGACCAAGTGGGATTTACTCCTAGGCTGCAAGGTTGGTTCAACATCTGCAAATCAATCAATGTGATACAATACATTAATAAAAAAAAAAAAAAGAAAAAGAACCATATGATCCGGTAAATAGACGCAGAAAAAGCATTTGACAAAGTACAGCATCCTTTCTTGAACAAAACTCTTCAGAGTAGAGGGAGAGAGGGTACATACCTCAATATCATAAAAGCCATCTATGAATAACCTACAGCCAATATCATTCTCAAGGGGGAAAGGCTGGGAGCTTTTCCCCTAAGGTCAGGAACGCGGCAGGGATGTCCACTCTCACCACTGCTATTCAACATAGTATTAGAAGTCCTAGCCACAGCAATTAGACAACCAAAAGAAACGAAAGGCATCCAAATCGGCAAAGAGGAAGTCAAACTCTCACTCTTTGCAGAGGATATGATACTGTACGTGGGAAACCCAAAAGACTCCACCCCAAAACTGCTAGAACTCATACAGGAATTCAGTCAAGTGGCAGGATATAAAATCAATGCACAGAAATCCGTGGCATTCCTATACACCAACAACAAGACAGAAGAGAGACAAATCAAGGAGTCGATCCCATTTACAATTGCACCCAAAACCATTAGATACCTAGGAATAAATCTAACCAAAGAGGCAAAGGATCTGTACTCAGAAAACTATAAAATACCCATGAAAGCAATTGAAGAAGACACAAAGAAATGGAAAAACGTTCCATGCTCATGGATTGGGAGAATCAACATTGTGAAGATGTCAATGCTACCTAGAGCAATCTACACATTCAATGCAATCCCCATCAAAATACCATCCACTTTTTTCACAGACATGGAACAAATAATCCTAAAATTTGTATGGAACCAGAAGAGACCCAGAATAGCCAGAGGAATACTGAAAAAGAAAAGCAAAGCTGGCGGCATCGCAATTCCGGACTTCCAGCTCTATTACAAAGCTGTCATCATCAAGACAGTATGGTCCTGGCACAAAAACAGACACATTGATCAATGGAACAGAATCGAGAGCCCAGAAATGGACCCTCAACTCTATGGTCAACTCATCTTTGACAAAGCAGGAAAGAATGTCCAGTGGAAACGAGACAGTCTCTTCAACAAATGGTGTTGGGAAAATTGGACAGCCACATGCAGAAGAATGAAACTGGACCATTTCCTTACACCACACACAAAAATCGACTCCAAATGGTTGAAAGACCTAAACGTGAGACAGGAGACCATCCAAATCCTAAAGGAGAACACAGGTAGCAACCTTTTCGACCTTAGCCGCAGCAAGTTCTCCCTAGAAACATCGCCAAAGGCACGGGAAGCCAGGGCAAAAATGAACTACTGGGATTTCATGCAGATAAAAAGCTTTTGCACAGCAAAAGAAACGGTCCACAAAACCCAAAGACAACCGACACAATGGGAGAAAATATTTGCAAATGACATATCAGAATAAGGGCTAGTATCCAAAATCTATAAAGAACTTATCAAACTCAACACCCAAAGAACAAATAATCCAGTCAAGGAATGGGCAGAAGACATGAACAGACATTTCTCCAAAGAAGACATCCACATGGCCAACAGGCACATGAAAAAGTGCTCAACATCGCTCGGCATCAGGGAAATCCAAATCAAAACCTCAATGAGATACCACCTCACACCAGTCCGATTGGCTAAAATGAACAAGTCAGGGAACGGCAGATGTTGGCGGGGATGTGGAGAAAGGGGAACCCTCCTACACTGTTGGTGGGAATGCAAGCTGGTGCAACCCCTCTGGAAAACAGTATGGAGGTTCCTCAAACAGTTGAAATTAGAGCTACCGTTCGATCCAGCAATTGCACTACTGGGTATTTACCACAAAGATACAAATGTAGGGACCCGAAGGGGTACGTGTACCCCAATGTTTATAGCAGCAATGTCCACCATAGCCAAACTGTGGAAAGAGCCAAGATGCCCATCGACAGATGAATGGATAAAGAAGAGGTGGTATAGATACACAATGGAATATTATGCAGCCATCAAAAGGAATGAGATCTTGCCATTTGCAACGACGTGGATGGAACTGGAGGGTGTTATGCTGAGTGAAATAAGTCAATCAGAGAAAGACATGTATCACATGACCTCACTGATATGAGGAATTCTTAATCTCAGGAGAGAAACGGAGTGTTACTGCAGTGGTTGGGGGTGGGAGGGATGGGGTGGCTGGGTGCTAGACATTGGGGAGGGTATGTGCTACGGTGAGCGCTGTGAATTGTGCAAGACTGTTGAATCACAGTTCTGTACTTCTGAAACAAATAACGCACCATATTTTAAGAAAAAAGAAAAAGAAGAAGATAACAGGAGAGGAAGAAAAGGGGAGTATGTCAGAGGGGGAGACGAACCATGAGAGATGAAGGACTCTGAAAGACAAACTGAGGGTTCTAGAGGGGAGGGGGGTAGGGGGATGGGTGAGCCTGGTGATGGGTATGGAGGAGGGCACGTTCTGCATGGAGCACTGGGTGTTATGAACAAACAATGAATCATGGAACACTGCACCAAAAACTAAGGATGTAATATATGGTGATTAACATAACTATAAAAAAATTAAAAAAATAACCATGAATGAAAGAGGAGAGATGACAACCAACACCAAAGAAATACAAACAATTATAAGAACGTATTATGAGCCACTCTATGCCAGCAGATTAGATAATCTTGAAGAAATGGATGCATTCCCAGAAATGTATCAACTACCTAAGCTGAACCAGGAAGAAATAGAAAACCTGAAGAGACCTATAACCGCTAATGAGGAAATTGAAGCAGTCATCAAAAATCTCCCAACAAACAGGAGCCCAAGGCCAGATGGCTTCCCAGGGGAATTCTACCAACCATTTAAAGAAGTAGTACTACCTATTCTTCTGAAACTGTCCCAAAAAATAGAAATGGAAGGAAAGCATCCAAACTCGTCTTATGAGGCCATTACCTTGATCCCCAAACCGAACAAAGACCCCATCAAAAAGGAAAATTACCGGTCCATATCCCTGAGGAACATGGATGCGAAACTTCTCACCAAAACGCCAGCCAATAGGATCCAACAGTGCATTAAAAGGATCATTCACCACGACCAAGTGGGATTTACTCCTAGGCTGCAAGGTTGGTTCAACATCTGCAAATCAATCAATGTGATACAATACATTAATAAAAAAAAAAAAAAGAAAAAGAACCATATGATCCGGTAAATAGACGCAGAAAAAGCATTTGACAAAGTACAGCATCCTTTCTTGAACAAAACTCTTCAGAGTAGAGGGAGAGAGGGTACATACCTCAATATCATAAAAGCCATCTATGAATAACCTACAGCCAATATCATTCTCAAGGGGGAAAGGCTGAGAGCTTTTCCCCTAAGGTCAGGAACGCGGCAGGGATGTCCACTCTCACCACTGCTATTCAACATAGTATTAGAAGTCCTAGCCACAGCAATTAGACAACCAAAAGAAACGAAAGGCATCCAAATCGGCAAAGAGGAAGTCAAACTCTCACTCTTTGCAGAGGATATGATACTGTACGTGGGAAACCCAAAAGACTCCACCCCAAAACTGCTAGAACTCATACAGGAATTCAGTCAAGTGGCAGGATATAAAATCAATGCACAGAAATCCGTGGCATTCCTATACACCAACAACAAGACAGAAGAGAGACAAATCAAGGAGTCGATCCCATTTACAATTGCACCCAAAACCATTAGATACCTAGGAATAAATCTAACCAAAGAGGCAAAGGATCTGTACTCAGAAAACTATAAAATACCCATGAAAGCAATTGAAGAAGACACAAAGAAATGGAAAAACGTTCCATGCTCATGGATTGGGAGAATCAACATTGTGAAGATGTCAATGCTACCTAGAGCAATCTACACATTCAATGCAATCCCCATCAAAATACCATCCACTTTTTTCACAGACATGGAACAAATAATCCTAAAATTTGTATGGAACCAGAAGAGACCCAGAATAGCCAGAGGAATACTGAAAAAGAAAAGCAAAGCTGGCGGCATCGCAATTCCGGACTTCCAGCTCTATTACAAAGCTGTCATCATCAAGACAGTATGGTCCTGGCACAAAAACAGACACATTGATCAATGGAACAGAATCGAGAGCCCAGAAATGGACCCTCAACTCTATGGTCAACTCATCTTTGACAAAGCAGGAAAGAATGTCCAGTGGAAACGAGACAGTCTCTTCAACAAATGGTGTTGGGAAAATTGGACAGCCACATGCAGAAGAATGAAACTGGACCATTTCCTTACACCACACACAAAAATCGACTCCAAATGGTTGAAAGACCTAAACGTGAGACAGGAGACCATCCAAATCCTAAAGGAGAACACAGGTAGCAACCTTTTCGACCTTAGCCGCAGCAAGTTCTCCCTAGAAACATCGCCAAAGGCACGGGAAGCCAGGGCAAAAATGAACTACTGGGATTTCATGCAGATAAAAAGCTTTTGCACAGCAAAAGAAACGGTCCACAAAACCCAAAGACAACCGACACAATGGGAGAAAATATTTGCAAATGACATATCAGAATAAGGGCTAGTATCCAAAATCTATAAAGAACTTATCAAACTCAACACCCAAAGAACAAATAATCCAGTCAAGGAATGGGCAGAAGACATGAACAGACATTTCTCCAAAGAAGACATCCACATGGCCAACAGGCACATGAAAAAGTGCTCAACATCGCTCGGCATCAGGGAAATCCAAATCAAAACCTCAATGAGATACCACCTCACACCAGTCCGATTGGCTAAAATGAACAAGTCAGGGAACGGCAGATGTTGGCGGGGATGTGGAGAAAGGGGAACCCTCCTACACTGTTGGTGGGAATGCAAGCTGGTGCAACCCCTCTGGAAAACAGTATGGAGGTTCCTCAAACAGTTGAAATTAGAGCTACCGTTCGATCCAGCAATTGCACTACTGGGTATTTACCACAAAGATACAAATGTAGGGACCCGAAGGGGTACGTGTACCCCAATGTTTATAGCAGCAATGTCCACCATAGCCAAACTGTGGAAAGAGCCAAGATGCCCATCGACAGATGAATGGATAAAGAAGAGGTGGTATAGATACACAATGGAATATTATGCAGCCATCAAAAGGAATGAGATCTTGCCATTTGCAACGACGTGGATGGAACTGGAGGGTGTTATGCTGAGTGAAATAAGTCAATCAGAGAAAGACATGTATCACATGACCTCACTGATATGAGGAATTCTTAATCTCAGGAGAGAAACGGAGTGTTACTGCAGTGGTTGGGGGTGGGAGGGATGGGGTGGCTGGGTGCTAGACATTGGGGAGGGTATGTGCTACGGTGAGCGCTGTGAATTGTGCAAGACTGTTGAATCACAGTTCTGTACTTCTGAAACAAATAACGCACCATATTTTAAGAAAAAAGAAAAAGAAGAAGATAACAGGAGAGGAAGAAAAGGGGAGTATGTCAGAGGGGGAGACGAACCATGAGAGATGAAGGACTCTGAAAGACAAACTGAGGGTTCTAGAGGGGAGGGGGGTAGGGGGATGGGTGAGCCTGGTGATGGGTATGGAGGAGGGCACGTTCTGCATGGAGCACTGGGTGTTATGAACAAACAATGAATCATGGAACACTGCACCAAAAACTAAGGATGTAATATATGGTGATTAACATAACTATAAAAAAATTAAAAAAATAACCATGAATGAAAGAGGAGAGATGACAACCAACACCAAAGAAATACAAACAATTATAAGAACGTATTATGAGCCACTCTATGCCAGCAGATTAGATAATCTTGAAGAAATGGATGCATTCCCAGAAATGTATCAACTACCTAAGCTGAACCAGGAAGAAATAGAAAACCTGAAGAGACCTATAACCGCTAATGAGGAAATTGAAGCAGTCATCAAAAATCTCCCAACAAACAGGAGCCCAAGGCCAGATGGCTTCCCAGGGGAATTCTACCAACCATTTAAAGAAGTAGTACTACCTATTCTTCTGAAACTGTCCCAAAAAATAGAAATGGAAGGAAAGCATCCAAACTCGTCTTATGAGGCCATTACCTTGATCCCCAAACCGAACAAAGACCCCATCAAAAAGGAAAATTACCGGTCCATATCCCTGAGGAACATGGATGCGAAACTTCTCACCAAAACGCCAGCCAATAGGATCCAACAGTGCATTAAAAGGATCATTCACCACGACCAAGTGGGATTTACTCCTAGGCTGCAAGGTTGGTTCAACATCTGCAAATCAATCAATGTGATACAATACATTAATAAAAAAAAAAAAAAGAAAAAGAACCATATGATCCGGTAAATAGACGCAGAAAAAGCATTTGACAAAGTACAGCATCCTTTCTTGAACAAAACTCTTCAGAGTAGAGGGAGAGAGGGTACATACCTCAATATCATAAAAGCCATCTATGAATAACCTACAGCCAATATCATTCTCAAGGGGGAAAGGCTGAGAGCTTTTCCCCTAAGGTCAGGAACGCGGCAGGGATGTCCACTCTCACCACTGCTATTCAACATAGTATTAGAAGTCCTAGCCACAGCAATTAGACAACCAAAAGAAACGAAAGGCATCCAAATCGGCAAAGAGGAAGTCAAACTCTCACTCTTTGCAGAGGATATGATACTGTACGTGGGAAACCCAAAAGACTCCACCCCAAAACTGCTAGAACTCATACAGGAATTCAGTCAAGTGGCAGGATATAAAATCAATGCACAGAAATCCGTGGCATTCCTATACACCAACAACAAGACAGAAGAGAGACAAATCAAGGAGTCGATCCCATTTACAATTGCACCCAAAACCATTAGATACCTAGGAATAAATCTAACCAAAGAGGCAAAGGATCTGTACTCAGAAAACTATAAAATACCCATGAAAGCAATTGAAGAAGACACAAAGAAATGGAAAAACGTTCCATGCTCATGGATTGGGAGAATCAACATTGTGAAGATGTCAATGCTACCTAGAGCAATCTACACATTCAATGCAATCCCCATCAAAATACCATCCACTTTTTTCACAGACATGGAACAAATAATCCTAAAATTTGTATGGAACCAGAAGAGACCCAGAATAGCCAGAGGAATACTGAAAAAGAAAAGCAAAGCTGGCGGCATCGCAATTCCGGACTTCCAGCTCTATTACAAAGCTGTCATCATCAAGACAGTATGGTCCTGGCACAAAAACAGACACATTGATCAATGGAACAGAATCGAGAGCCCAGAAATGGACCCTCAACTCTATGGTCAACTCATCTTTGACAAAGCAGGAAAGAATGTCCAGTGGAAACGAGACAGTCTCTTCAACAAATGGTGTTGGGAAAATTGGACAGCCACATGCAGAAGAATGAAACTGGACCATTTCCTTACACCACACACAAAAATCGACTCCAAATGGTTGAAAGACCTAAACGTGAGACAGGAGACCATCCAAATCCTAAAGGAGAACACAGGTAGCAACCTTTTCGACCTTAGCCGCAGCAACTTCTCCCTAGAAACATCGCCAAAGGCACGGGAAGCCAGGGCAAAAATGAACTACTGGGATTTCATGCAGATAAAAAGCTTTTGCACAGCAAAAGAAACGGTCCACAAAACCCAAAGACAAACGACACAATGGGAGAAAATATTTGCAAATGACATATCAGAATAAGGGCTAGTATCCAAAATCTATAAAGAACTTATCAAACTCAACACCCAAAGAACAAATAATCCAGTCAAGGAATGGGCAGAAGACATGAACAGACATTTCTCCAAAGAAGACATCCACATGGCCAACAGGCACATGAAAAAGTGCTCAACATCGCTCGGCATCAGGGAAATCCAAATCAAAACCTCAATGAGATACCACCTCACACCAGTCCGATTGGCTAAAATGAACAAGTCAGGGAACGGCAGATGTTGGCGGGGATGTGGAGAAAGGGGAACCCTCCTACACTGTTGGTGGGAATGCAAGCTGGTGCAACCCCTCTGGAAAACAGTATGGAGGTTCCTCAAACAGTTGAAATTAGAGCTACCGTTCGATCCAGCAATTGCACTACTGGGTATTTACCACAAAGATACAAATGTAGGGACCCGAAGGGGTACGTGTACCCCAATGTTTATAGCAGCAATGTCCACCATAGCCAAACTGTGGAAAGAGCCAAGATGCCCATCGACAGATGAATGGATAAAGAAGAGGTGGTATAGATACACAATGGAATATTATGCAGCCATCAAAAGGAATGAGATCTTGCCATTTGCAACGACGTGGATGGAACTGGAGGGTGTTATGCTGAGTGAAATAAGTCAATCAGAGAAAGACATGTATCACATGACCTCACTGATATGAGGAATTCTTAATCTCAGGAGAGAAACGGAGTGTTACTGCAGTGGTTGGGGGTGGGAGGGATGGGGTGGCTGGGTGCTAGACATTGGGGAGGGTATGTGCTACGGTGAGCGCTGTGAATTGTGCAAGACTGTTGAATCACAGTTCTGTACTTCTGAAACAAATAACGCACCATATTTTAAGAAAAAAGAAAAAGAAGAAGATAACAGGAGAGGAAGAAAAGGGGAGTATGTCAGAGGGGGAGACGAACCATGAGAGATGAAGGACTCTGAAAGACAAACTGAGGGTTCTAGAGGGGAGGGGGGTAGGGGGATGGGTGAGCCTGGTGATGGGTATGGAGGAGGGCACGTTCTGCATGGAGCACTGGGTGTTATGAACAAACAATGAATCATGGAACACTGCACCAAAAACTAAGGATGTAATATATGGTGATTAACATAACTATAAAAAAATTAAAAAAATAACCATGAATGAAAGAGGAGAGATGACAACCAACACCAAAGAAATACAAACAATTATAAGAACGTATTATGAGCCACTCTATGCCAGCAGATTAGATAATCTTGAAGAAATGGATGCATTCCCAGAAATGTATCAACTACCTAAGCTGAACCAGGAAGAAATAGAAAACCTGAAGAGACCTATAACCGCTAATGAGGAAATTGAAGCAGTCATCAAAAATCTCCCAACAAACAGGAGCCCAAGGCCAGATGGCTTCCCAGGGGAATTCTACCAACCATTTAAAGAAGTAGTACTACCTATTCTTCTGAAACTGTCCCAAAAAATAGAAATGGAAGGAAAGCATCCAAACTCGTCTTATGAGGCCATTACCTTGATCCCCAAACCGAACAAAGACCCCATCAAAAAGGAAAATTACCGGTCCATATCCCTGAGGAACATGGATGCGAAACTTCTCACCAAAACGCCAGCCAATAGGATCCAACAGTGCATTAAAAGGATCATTCACCACGACCAAGTGGGATTTACTCCTAGGCTGCAAGGTTGGTTCAACATCTGCAAATCAATCAATGTGATACAATACATTAATAAAAAAAAAAAAAAGAAAAAGAACCATATGATCCGGTAAATAGACGCAGAAAAAGCATTTGACAAAGTACAGCATCCTTTCTTGAACAAAACTCTTCAGAGTATAGGGAGAGAGGGTACATACCTCAATATCATAAAAGCCATCTATGAATAACCTACAGCCAATATCATTCTCAAGGGGGAAAGGCTGAGAGCTTTTCCCCTAAGGTCAGGAACGCGGCAGGGATGTCCACTCTCACCACTGCTATTCAACATAGTATTAGAAGTCCTAGCCACAGCAATTAGACAACCAAAAGAAACGAAAGGCATCCAAATCGGCAAAGAGGAAGTCAAACTCTCACTCTTTGCAGAGGATATGATACTGTACGTGGGAAACCCAAAAGACTCCACCCCAAAACTGCTAGAACTCATACAGGAATTCAGTCAAGTGGCAGGATATAAAATCAATGCACAGAAATCCGTGGCATTCCTATACACCAACAACAAGACAGAAGAGAGACAAATCAAGGAGTCGATCCCATTTACAATTGCACCCAAAACCATTAGATACCTAGGAATAAATCTAACCAAAGAGGCAAAGGATCTGTACTCAGAAAACTATAAAATACCCATGAAAGCAATTGAAGAAGACACAAAGAAATGGAAAAACGTTCCATGCTCATGGATTGGGAGAATCAACATTGTGAAGATGTCAATGCTACCTAGAGCAATCTACACATTCAATGCAATCCCCATCAAAATACCATCCACTTTTTTCACAGACATGGAACAAATAATCCTAAAATTTGTATGGAACCAGAAGAGACCCAGAATAGCCAGAGGAATACTGAAAAAGAAAAGCAAAGCTGGCGGCATCGCAATTCCGGACTTCCAGCTCTATTACAAAGCTGTCATCATCAAGACAGTATGGTCCTGGCACAAAAACAGACACATTGATCAATGGAACAGAATCGAGAGCCCAGAAATGGACCCTCAACTCTATGGTCAACTCATCTTTGACAAAGCAGGAAAGAATGTCCAGTGGAAACGAGACAGTCTCTTCAACAAATGGTGTTGGGAAAATTGGACAGCCACATGCAGAAGAATGAAACTGGACCATTTCCTTACACCACACACAAAAATCGACTCCAAATGGTTGAAAGACCTAAACGTGAGACAGGAGACCATCCAAATCCTAAAGGAGAACACAGGTAGCAACCTTTTCGACCTTAGCCGCAGCAAGTTCTCCCTAGAAACATCGCCAAAGGCACGGGAAGCCAGGGCAAAAATGAACTACTGGGATTTCATGCAGATAAAAAGCTTTTGCACAGCAAAAGAAACGGTCCACAAAACCCAAAGACAACCGACACAATGGGAGAAAATATTTGCAAATGACATATCAGAATAAGGGCTAGTATCCAAAATCTATAAAGAACTTATCAAACTCAACACCCAAAGAACAAATAATCCAGTCAAGGAATGGGCAGAAGACATGAACAGACATTTCTCCAAAGAAGACATCCACATGGCCAACAGGCACATGAAAAAGTGCTCAACATCGCTCGGCATCAGGGAAATCCAAATCAAAACCTCAATGAGATACCACCTCACACCAGTCCGATTGGCTAAAATGAACAAGTCAGGGAACGGCAGATGTTGGCGGGGATGTGGAGAAAGGGGAACCCTCCTACACTGTTGGTGGGAATGCAAGCTGGTGCAACCCCTCTGGAAAACAGTATGGAGGTTCCTCAAACAGTTGAAATTAGAGCTACCGTTCGATCCAGCAATTGCACTACTGGGTATTTACCACAAAGATACAAATGTAGGGACCCGAAGGGGTACGTGTACCCCAATGTTTATAGCAGCAATGTCCACCATAGCCAAACTGTGGAAAGAGCCAAGATGCCCATCGACAGATGAATGGATAAAGAAGAGGTGGTATAGATACACAATGGAATATTATGCAGCCATCAAAAGGAATGAGATCTTGCCATTTGCAACGACGTGGATGGAACTGGAGGGTGTTATGCTGAGTGAAATAAGTCAATCAGAGAAAGACATGTATCACATGACCTCACTGATATGAGGAATTCTTAATCTCAGGAGAGAAACGGAGTGTTACTGCAGTGGTTGGGGGTGGGAGGGATGGGGTGGCTGGGTGCTAGACATTGGGGAGGGTATGTGCTACGGTGAGCGCTGTGAATTGTGCAAGACTGTTGAATCACAGTTCTGTACTTCTGAAACAAATAACGCACCATATTTTAAGAAAAAAGAAAAAGAAGAAGATAACAGGAGAGGAAGAAAAGGGGAGTATGTCAGAGGGGGAGACGAACCATGAGAGATGAAGGACTCTGAAAGACAAACTGAGGGTTCTAGAGGGGAGGGGGGTAGGGGGATGGGTGAGCCTGGTGATGGGTATGGAGGAGGGCACGTTCTGCATGGAGCACTGGGTGTTATGAACAAACAATGAATCATGGAACACTGCACCAAAAACTAAGGATGTAATATATGGTGATTAACATAACTATAAAAAAATTAAAAAAATAACCATGAATGAAAGAGGAGAGATGACAACCAACACCAAAGAAATACAAACAATTATAAGAACGTATTATGAGCCACTCTATGCCAGCAGATTAGATAATCTTGAAGAAATGGATGCATTCCCAGAAATGTATCAACTACCTAAGCTGAACCAGGAAGAAATAGAAAACCTGAAGAGACCTATAACCGCTAATGAGGAAATTGAAGCAGTCATCAAAAATCTCCCAACAAACAGGAGCCCAAGGCCAGATGGCTTCCCAGGGGAATTCTACCAACCATTTAAAGAAGTAGTACTACCTATTCTTCTGAAACTGTCCCAAAAAATAGAAATGGAAGGAAAGCATCCAAACTCGTCTTATGAGGCCATTACCTTGATCCCCAAACCGAACAAAGACCCCATCAAAAAGGAAAATTACCGGTCCATATCCCTGAGGAACATGGATGCGAAACTTCTCACCAAAACGCCAGCCAATAGGATCCAACAGTGCATTAAAAGGATCATTCACCACGACCAAGTGGGATTTACTCCTAGGCTGCAAGGTTGGTTCAACATCTGCAAATCAATCAATGTGATACAATACATTAATAAAAAAAAAAAAAAGAAAAAGAACCATATGATCCGGTAAATAGACGCAGAAAAAGCATTTGACAAAGTACAGCATCCTTTCTTGAACAAAACTCTTCAGAGTAGAGGGAGAGAGGGTACATACCTCAATATCATAAAAGCCATCTATGAATAACCTACAGCCAATATCATTCTCAAGGGGGAAAGGCTGAGAGCTTTTCCCCTAAGGTCAGGAACGCGGCAGGGATGTCCACTCTCACCACTGCTATTCAACATAGTATTAGAAGTCCTAGCCACAGCAATTAGACAACCAAAAGAAACGAAAGGCATCCAAATCGGCAAAGAGGAAGTCAAACTCTCACTCTTTGCAGAGGATATGATACTGTACGTGGGAAACCCAAAAGACTCCACCCCAAAACTGCTAGAACTCATACAGGAATTCAGTCAAGTGGCAGGATATAAAATCAATGCACAGAAATCCGTGGCATTCCTATACACCAACAACAAGACAGAAGAGAGACAAATCAAGGAGTCGATCCCATTTACAATTGCACCCAAAACCATTAGATACCTAGGAATAAATCTAACCAAAGAGGCAAAGGATCTGTACTCAGAAAACTATAAAATACCCATGAAAGCAATTGAAGAAGACACAAAGAAATGGAAAAACGTTCCATGCTCATGGATTGGGAGAATCAACATTGTGAAGATGTCAATGCTACCTAGAGCAATCTACACATTCAATGCAATCCCCATCAAAATACCATCCACTTTTTTCACAGACATGGAACAAATAATCCTAAAATTTGTATGGAACCAGAAGAGACCCAGAATAGCCAGAGGAATACTGAAAAAGAAAAGCAAAGCTGGCGGCATCGCAATTCCGGACTTCCAGCTCTATTACAAAGCTGTCATCATCAAGACAGTATGGTCCTGGCACAAAAACAGACACATTGATCAATGGAACAGAATCGAGAGCCCAGAAATGGACCCTCAACTCTATGGTCAACTCATCTTTGACAAAGCAGGAAAGAATGTCCAGTGGAAACGAGACAGTCTCTTCAACAAATGGTGTTGGGAAAATTGGACAGCCACATGCAGAAGAATGAAACTGGACCATTTCCTTACACCACACACAAAAATCGACTCCAAATGGTTGAAAGACCTAAACGTGAGACAGGAGACCATCCAAATCCTAAAGGAGAACACAGGTAGCAACCTTTTCGTCCTTAGCCGCAGCAAGTTCTCCCTAGAAACATCGCCAAAGGCACGGGAAGCCAGGGCAAAAATGAACTACTGGGATTTCATGCAGATAAAAAGCTTTTGCACAGCAAAAGAAACGGTCCACAAAACCCAAAGACAACCGACACAATGGGAGAAAATATTTGCAAATGACATATCAGAATAAGGGCTAGTATCCAAAATCTATAAAGAACTTATCAAACTCAACACCCAAAGAACAAATAATCCAGTCAAGGAATGGGCAGAAGACATGAACAGACATTTCTCCAAAGAAGACATCCACATGGCCAACAGGCACATGAAAAAGTGCTCAACATCGCTCGGCATCAGGGAAATCCAAATCAAAACCTCAATGAGATACCACCTCACACCAGTCCGATTGGCTAAAATGAACAAGTCAGGGAACGGCAGATGTTGGCGGGGATGTGGAGAAAGGGGAACCCTCCTACACTGTTGGTGGGAATGCAAGCTGGTGCAACCCCTCTGGAAAACAGTATGGAGGTTCCTCAAACAGTTGAAATTAGAGCTACCGTTCGATCCAGCAATTGCACTACTGGGTATTTACCACAAAGATACAAATGTAGGGACCCGAAGGGGTACGTGTACCCCAATGTTTATAGCAGCAATGTCCACCATAGCCAAACTGTGGAAAGAGCCAAGATGCCCATCGACAGATGAATGGATAAAGAAGAGGTGGTATAGATACACAATGGAATATTATGCAGCCATCAAAAGGAATGAGATCTTGCCATTTGCAACGACGTGGATGGAACTGGAGGGTGTTATGCTGAGTGAAATAAGTCAATCAGAGAAAGACATGTATCACATGACCTCACTGATATGAGGAATTCTTAATCTCAGGAGAGAAACGGAGTGTTACTGCAGTGGTTGGGGGTGGGAGGGATGGGGTGGCTGGGTGCTAGACATTGGGGAGGGTATGTGCTACGGTGAGCGCTGTGAATTGTGCAAGACTGTTGAATCACAGTTCTGTACTTCTGAAACAAATAACGCACCATATTTTAAGAAAAAAGAAAAAGAAGAAGATAACAGGAGAGGAAGAAAAGGGGAGTATGTCAGAGGGGGAGACGAACCATGAGAGATGAAGGACTCTGAAAGACAAACTGAGGGTTCTAGAGGGGAGGGGGTTAGGGGGATGGGTGAGCCTGGTGATGGGTATGGAGGAGGGCACGTTCTGCATGGAGCACTGGGTGTTATGAACAAACAATGAATCATGGAACACTGCACCAAAAACTAATGATGTAATATATGGTGATTAACATAACTATAAAAAAATTAAAAAAATAACCATGAATGAAAGAGGAGAGATGACAACCAACACCAAAGAAATACAAACAATTATAAGAACGTATTATGAGCCACTCTATGCCAGCACATTAGATAATCTTGAAGAAATGGATGCATTCCCAGAAATGTATCAACTACCTAAGCTGAACCAGGAAGAAATAGAAAACCTGAAGAGACCTATAACCGCTAATGAGGAAATTGAAGCAGTCATCAAAAATCTCCCAACAAACAGGAGCCCAAGGCCAGATGGCTTCCCAGGGGAATTCTACCAACCATTTAAAGAAGTAGTACTACCTATTCTTCTGAAACTGTCCCAAAAAATAGAAATGGAAGGAAAGCATCCAAACTCGTCTTATGAGGCCATTACCTTGATCCCCAAACCGAACAAAGACCCCATCAAAAAGGAAAATTACCGGTCCATATCCCTGAGGAACATGGATGCAAAACTTCTCACCAAAACGCCAGCCAATAGGATCCAACAGTGCATTAAAAGGATCATTCACCACGACCAAGTGGGATTTACTCCTAGGCTGCAAGGTTGGTTCAACATCTGCAAATCAATCAATGTGATACAATACATTAATAAAAAAAAAAAAAAGAAAAAGAACCATATGATCCGGTAAATAGACGCAGAAAAAGCATTTGACAAAGTACAGCATCCTTTCTTGAACAAAACTCTTCAGAGTATAGGGAGAGAGGGTACATACCTCAATATCATAAAAGCCATCTATGAATAACCTACAGCCAATATCATTCTCAAGGGGGAAAGGCTGAGAGCTTTTCCCCTAAGGTCAGGAACGCGGCAGGGATGTCCACTCTCACCACTGCTATTCAACATAGTATTAGAAGTCCTAGCCACAGCAATTAGACAACCAAAAGAAACGAAAGGCATCCAAATCGGCAAAGAGGAAGTCAAACTCTCACTCTTTGCAGAGGATATGATACTGTACGTGGGAAACCCAAAAGACTCCACCCCAAAACTGCTAGAACTCATACAGGAATTCAGTCAAGTGGCAGGATATAAAATCAATGCACAGAAATCCGTGGCATTCCTATACACCAACAACAAGACAGAAGAGAGACAAATCAAGGAGTCGATCCCATTTACAATTGCACCCAAAACCATTAGATACCTAGGAATAAATCTAACCAAAGAGGCAAAGGATCTGTACTCAGAAAACTATAAAATACCCATGAAAGCAATTGAAGAAGACACAAAGAAATGGAAAAACGTTCCATGCTCATGGATTGGGAGAATCAACATTGTGAAGATGTCAATGCTACCTAGAGCAATCTACACATTCAATGCAATCCCCATCAAAATACCATCCACTTTTTTCACAGACATGGAACAAATAATCCTAAAATTTGTATGGAACCAGAAGAGACCCAGAATAGCCAGAGGAATACTGAAAAAGAAAAGCAAAGCTGGCGGCATCGCAATTCCGGACTTCCAGCTCTATTACAAAGCTGTCATCATCAAGACAGTATGGTCCTGGCACAAAAACAGACACATTGATCAATGGAACAGAATCGAGAGCCCAGAAATGGACCCTCAACTCTATGGTCAACTCATCTTTGACAAAGCAGGAAAGAATGTCCAGTGGAAACGAGACAGTCTCTTCAACAAATGGTGTTGGGAAAATTGGACAGCCACATGCAGAAGAATGAAACTGGACCATTTCCTTACACCACACACAAAAATCGACTCCAAATGGTTGAAAGACCTAAACGTGAGACAGGAGACCATCCAAATCCTAAAGGAGAACACAGGTAGCAACCTTTTCGACCTTAGCCGCAGCAAGTTCTCCCTAGAAACATCGCCAAAGGCACGGGAAGCCAGGGCAAAAATGAACTACTGGGATTTCATGCAGATAAAAAGCTTTTGCACAGCAAAAGAAACGGTCCACAAAACCCAAAGACAACCGACACAATGGGAGAAAATATTTGCAAATGACATATCAGAATAAGGGCTAGTATCCAAAATCTATAAAGAACTTATCAAACTCAACACCCAAAGAACAAATAATCCAGTCAAGGAATGGGCAGAAGACATGAACAGACATTTCTCCAAAGAAGACATCCACATGGCCAACAGGCACATGAAAAAGTGCTCAACATCGCTCGGCATCAGGGAAATCCAAATCAAAACCTCAATGAGATACCACCTCACACCAGTCCGATTGGATAAAATGAACAAGTCAGGGAACGGCAGATGTTGGCGGGGATGTGGAGAAAGGGGAACCCTCCTACACTGTTGGTGGGAATGCAAGCTGGTGCAACCCCTCTGGAAAACAGTATGGAGGTTCCTCAAACAGTTGAAATTAGAGCTACCGTTCGATCCAGCAATTGCACTACTGGGTATTTACCACAAAGATACAAATGTAGGGACCCGAAGGGGTACGTGTACCCCAATGTTTATAGCAGCAATGTCCACCATAGCCAAACTGTGGAAAGAGCCAAGATGCCCATCGACAGATGAATGGATAAAGAAGAGGTGGTATAGATACACAATGGAATATTATGCAGCCATCAAAAGGAATGAGATCTTGCCATTTGCAACGACGTGGATGGAACTGGAGGGTGTTATGCTGAGTGAAATAAGTCAATCAGAGAAAGACATGTATCACATGACCTCACTGATATGAGGAATTCTTAATCTCAGGAGAGAAACGGAGTGTTACTGCAGTGGTTGGGGGTGGGAGGGATGGGGTGGCTGGGTGCTAGACATTGGGGAGGGTATGTGCTACGGTGAGCGCTGTGAATTGTGCAAGACTGTTGAATCACAGTTCTGTACTTCTGAAACAAATAACGCACCATATTTTAAGAAAAAAGAAAAAGAAGAAGATAACAGGAGAGGAAGAAAAGGGGAGTATGTCAGAGGGGGAGACGAACCATGAGAGATGAAGGACTCTGAAAGACAAACTGAGGGTTCTAGAGGGGAGGGGGGTAGGGGGATGGGTGAGCCTGGTGATGGGTATGGAGGAGGGCACGTTCTGCATGGAGCACTGGGTGTTATGAACAAACAATGAATCATGGAACACTGCACCAAAAACTAATGATGTAATATATGGTGATTAACATAACTATAAAAAAATTAAAAAAATAACCATGAATGAAAGAGGAGAGATGACAACCAACACCAAAGAAATACAAACAATTATAAGAACGTATTATGAGCCACTCTATGCCAGCAGATTAGATAATCTTGAAGAAATGGATGCATTCCCAGAAATGTATCAACTACCTAAGCTGAACCAGGAAGAAATAGAAAACCTGAAGAGACCTATAACCGCTAATGAGGAAATTGAAGCAGTCATCAAAAATCTCCCAACAAACAGGAGCCCAAGGCCAGATGGCTTCCCAGGGGAATTCTACCAACCATTTAAAGAAGTAGTACTACCTATTCTTCTGAAACTGTCCCAAAAAATAGAAATGGAAGGAAAGCATCCAAACTCGTCTTATGAGGCCATTACCTTGATCCCCAAACCGAACAAAGACCCCATCAAAAAGGAAAATTACCGGTCCATATCCCTGAGGAACATGGATGCAAAACTTCTCACCAAAACGCCAGCCAATAGGATCCAACAGTGCATTAAAAGGATCATTCACCACGACCAAGTGGGATTTACTCCTAGGCTGCAAGGTTGGTTCAACATCTGCAAATCAATCAATGTGATACAATACATTAATAAAAAAAAAAAAAGAAAAAGAACCATATGATCCGGTAAATAGACGCAGAAAAAGCATTTGACAAAGTACAGCATCCTTTCTTGAACAAAACTCTTCAGAGTATAGGGAGAGAGGGTACATACCTCAATATCATAAAAGCCATCTATGAATAACCTACAGCCAATATCATTCTCAAGGGGGAAAGGCTGAGAGCTTTTCCCCTAAGGTCAGGAACGCGGCAGGGATGTCCACTCTCACCACTGCTATTCAACATAGTATTAGAAGTCCTAGCCACAGCAATTAGACAACCAAAAGAAACGAAAGGCATCCAAATCGGCAAAGAGGAAGTCAAACTCTCACTCTTTGCAGAGGATATGATACTGTACGTGGGAAACCCAAAAGACTCCACCCCAAAACTGCTAGAACTCATACAGGAATTCAGTCAAGTGGCAGGATATAAAATCAATGCACAGAAATCCGTGGCATTCCTATACACCAACAACAAGACAGAAGAGAGACAAATCAAGGAGTCGATCCCATTTACAATTGCACCCAAAACCATTAGATACCTAGGAATAAATCTAACCAAAGAGGCAAAGGATCTGTACTCAGAAAACTATAAAATACCCATGAAAGCAATTGAAGAAGACACAAAGAAATGGAAAAACGTTCCATGCTCATGGATTGGGAGAATCAACATTGTGAAGATGTCAATGCTACCTAGAGCAATCTACACATTCAATGCAATCCCCATCAAAATACCATCCACTTTTTTCACAGACATGGAACAAATAATCCTAAAATTTGTATGGAACCAGAAGAGACCCAGAATAGCCAGAGGAATACTGAAAAAGAAAAGCAAAGCTGGCGGCATCGCAATTCCGGACTTCCAGCTCTATTACAAAGCTGTCATCATCAAGACAGTATGGTCCTGGCACAAAAACAGACACATTGATCAATGGAACAGAATCGAGAGCCCAGAAATGGACCCTCAACTCTATGGTCAACTCATCTTTGACAAAGCAGGAAAGAATGTCCAGTGGAAACGAGACAGTCTCTTCAACAAATGGTGTTGGGAAAATTGGACAGCCACATGCAGAAGAATGAAACTGGACCATTTCCTTACACCACACACAAAAATCGACTCCAAATGGTTGAAAGACCTAAACGTGAGACAGGAGACCATCCAAATCCTAAAGGAGAACAGAGGTAGCAACCTTTTCGACCTTAGCCGCAGCAACTTCTCCCTAGAAACATCGCCAAAGGCACGGGAAGCCAGGGCAAAAATGAACTACTGGGATTTCATGCAGATAAAAAGCTTTTGCACAGCAAAAGAAACGGTCCACAAAACCCAAAGACAACCGACACAATGGGAGAAAATATTTGCAAATGACATATCAGAATAAGGGCTAGTATCCAAAATCTATAAAGAACTGATCAAACTCAACACCCAAAGAACAAATAATCCAGTCAAGGAATGGGCAGAAGACATGAACAGACATTTCTCCAAAGAAGACATCCACATGGCCAACAGGCACATGAAAAAGTGCTCAACATCGCTCGGCATCAGGGAAATCCAAATCAAAACCTCAATGAGATACCACCTCACACCAGTCCGATTGGCTAAAATGAACAAGTCAGGGAACGGCAGATGTTGGCGGGGATGTGGAGAAAGGGGAACCCTCCTACACTGTTGGTGGGAATGCAAGCTGGTGCAACCCCTCTGGAAAACAGTATGGAGGTTCCTCAAACAGTTGAAATTAGAGCTACCGTTCGATCCAGCAATTGCACTACTGGGTATTTACCACAAAGATACAAATGTAGGGACCCGAAGGGGTACGTGTACCCCAATGTTTATAGCAGCAATGTCCACCATAGCCAAACTGTGGAAAGAGCCAAGATGCCCATCGACAGATGAATGGATAAAGAAGAGGTGGTATAGATACACAATGGAATATTATGCAGCCATCAAAAGGAATGAGATCTTGCCATTTGCAACGACGTGGATGGAACTGGAGGGTGTTATGCTGAGTGAAATAAGTCAATCAGAGAAAGACATGTATCACATGACCTCACTGATATGAGGAATTCTTAATCTCAGGAGAGAAACGGAGTGTTACTGCAGTGGTTGGGGGTGGGAGGGATGGGGTGGCTGGGTGCTAGACATTGGGGAGGGTATGTGCTACGGTGAGCGCTGTGAATTGTGCAAGACTGTTGAATCACAGTTCTGTACTTCTGAAACAAATAACGCACCATATTTTAAGAAAAAAGAAAAAGAAGAAGATAACAGGAGAGGAAGAAAAGGGGAGTATGTCAGAGGGGGAGACGAACCATGAGAGATGAAGGACTCTGAAAGACAAACTGAGGGTTCTAGAGGGGAGGGGGGTAGGGGGATGGGTGAGCCTGGTGATGGGTATGGAGGAGGGCACGTTCTGCATGGAGCACTGGGTGTTATGAACAAACAATGAATCATGGAACACTGCACCAAAAACTAAGGATGTAATATATGGTGATTAACATAACTATAAAAAAATTAAAAAAATAACCATGAATGAAAGAGGAGAGATGACAACCAACACCAAAGAAATACAAACAATTATAAGAACGTATTATGAGCCACTCTAGGCCAGCAGATTAGATAATCTTGAAGAAATGGATGCATTCCCAGAAATGTATCAACTACCTAAGCTGAACCAGGAAGAAATAGAAAACCTGAAGAGACCTATAACCGCTAATGAGGAAATTGAAGCAGTCATCAAAAATCTCCCAACAAACAGGAGCCCAAGGCCAGATGGCTTCCCAGGGGAATTCTACCAACCATTTAAAGAAGTAGTACTACCTATTCTTCTGAAACTGTCCCAAAAAATAGAAATGGAAGGAAAGCATCCAAACTCGTCTTATGAGGCCATTACCTTGATCCCCAAACCGAACAAAGACCCCATCAAAAAGGAAAATTACCGGTCCATATCCCTGAGGAACATGGATGCGAAACTTCTCACCAAAACGCCAGCCAATAGGATCCAACAGTGCATTAAAAGGATCATTCACCACGACCAAGTGGGATTTACTCCTAGGCTGCAAGGTTGGTTCAACATCTGCAAATCAATCAATGTGATACAATACATTAATAAAAAAAAAAAAAAGAAAAAGAACCATATGATCCGGTAAATAGACGCAGAAAAAGCATTTGACAAAGTACAGCATCCTTTCTTGAACAAAACTCTTCAGAGTAGAGGGAGAGAGGGTACATACCTCAATATCATAAAAGCCATCTATGAATAACCTACAGCCAATATCATTCTCAAGGGGGAAAGGCTGAGAGCTTTTCCCCTAAGGTCAGGAACGCGGCAGGGATGTCCACTCTCACCACTGCTATTCAACATAGTATTAGAAGTCCTAGCCACAGCAATTAGACAACCAAAAGAAACGAAAGGCATCCAAATCGGCAAAGAGGAAGTCAAACTCTCACTCTTTGCAGAGGATATGATACTGTACGTGGGAAACCCAAAAGACTCCACCCCAAAACTGCTAGAACTCATACAGGAATTCAGTCAAGTGGCAGGATATAAAATCAATGCACAGAAATCCGTGGCATTCCTATACACCAACAACAAGACAGAAGAGAGACAAATCAAGGAGTCGATCCCATTTACAATTGCACCCAAAACCATTAGATACCTAGGAATAAATCTAACCAAAGAGGCAAAGGATCTGTACTCAGAAAACTATAAAATACCCATGAAAGCAATTGAAGAAGACACAAAGAAATGGAAAAACGTTCCATGCTCATGGATTGGGAGAATCAACATTGTGAAGATGTCAATGCTACCTAGAGCAATCTACACATTCAATGCAATCCCCATCAAAATACCATCCACTTTTTTCACAGACATGGAACAAATAATCCTAAAATTTGTATGGAACCAGAAGAGACCCAGAATAGCCAGAGGAATACTGAAAAAGAAAAGCAAAGCTGGCGGCATCGCAATTCCGGACTTCCAGCTCTATTACAAAGCTGTCATCATCAAGACAGTATGGTCCTGGCACAAAAACAGACACATTGATCAATGGAACAGAATCGAGAGCCCAGAAATGGACCCTCAACTCTATGGTCAACTCATCTTTGACAAAGCAGGAAAGAATGTCCAGTGGAAACGAGACAGTCTCTTCAACAAATGGTGTTGGGAAAATTGGACAGCCACATGCAGAAGAATGAAACTGGACCATTTCCTTACACCACACACAAAAATCGACTCCAAATGGTTGAAAGACCTAAACGTGAGACAGGAGACCATCCAAATCCTAAAGGAGAACACAGGTAGCAACCTTTTCGTCCTTAGCCGCAGCAAGTTCTCCCTAGAAACATCGCCAAAGGCACGGGAAGCCAGGGCAAAAATGAACTACTGGGATTTCATGCAGATAAAAAGCTTTTGCACAGCAAAAGAAACGGTCCACAAAACCCAAAGACAACCGACACAATGGGAGAAAATATTTGCAAATGACATATCAGAATAAGGGCTAGTATCCAAAATCTATAAAGAACTTATCAAACTCAACACCCAAAGAACAAATAATCCAGTCAAGGAATGGGCAGAAGACATGAACAGACATTTCTCCAAAGAAGACATCCACATGGCCAACAGGCACATGAAAAAGTGCTCAACATCGCTCGGCATCAGGGAAATCCAAATCAAAACCTCAATGAGATACCACCTCACACCAGTCCGATTGGCTAAAATGAACAAGTCAGGGAACGGCAGATGTTGGCGGGGATGTGGAGAAAGGGGAAGCCTCCTACACTGTTGGTGGGAATGCAAGCTGGTGCAACCCCTCTGGAAAACAGTATGGAGGTTCCTCAAACAGTTGAAATTAGAGCTACCGTTCGATCCAGCAATTGCACTACTGGGTATTTACCACAAAGATACAAATGTAGGGACCCGAAGGGGTACGTGTACCCCAATGTTTATAGCAGCAATGTCCACCATAGCCAAACTGTGGAAAGAGCCAAGATGCCCATCGACAGATGAATGGATAAAGAAGAGGTGGTATAGATACACAATGGAATATTATGCAGCCATCAAAAGGAATGAGATCTTGCCATTTGCAACGACGTGGATGGAACTGGAGGGTGTTATGCTGAGTGAAATAAGTCAATCAGAGAAAGACATGTATCACATGACCTCACTGATATGAGGAATTCTTAATCTCAGGAGAGAAACGGAGTGTTACTGCAGTGGTTGGGGGTGGGAGGGATGGGGTGGCTGGGTGCTAGACATTGGGGAGGGTATGTGCTACGGTGAGCGCTGTGAATTGTGCAAGACTGTTGAATCACAGTTCTGTACTTCTGAAACAAATAACGCACCATATTTTAAGAAAAAAGAAAAAGAAGAAGATAACAGGAGAGGAAGAAAAGGGGAGTATGTCAGAGGGGGAGACGAACCATGAGAGATGAAGGACTCTGAAAGACAAACTGAGGGTTCTAGAGGGGAGGGGGTTAGGGGGATGGGTGAGCCTGGTGATGGGTATGGAGGAGGGCACGTTCTGCATGGAGCACTGGGTGTTATGAACAAACAATGAATCATGGAACACTGCACCAAAAACTAATGATGTAATATATGGTGATTAACATAACTATAAAAAAATTAAAAAAATAACCATGAATGAAAGAGGAGAGATGACAACCAACACCAAAGAAATACAAACAATTATAAGAACGTATTATGAGCCACTCTATGCCAGCACATTAGATAATCTTGAAGAAATGGATGCATTCCCAGAAATGTATCAACTACCTAAGCTGAACCAGGAAGAAATAGAAAACCTGAAGAGACCTATAACCGCTAATGAGGAAATTGAAGCAGTCATCAAAAATCTCCCAACAAACAGGAGCCCAAGGCCAGATGGCTTCCCAGGGGAATTCTACCAACCATTTAAAGAAGTAGTACTACCTATTCTTCTGAAACTGTCCCAAAAAATAGAAATGGAAGGAAAGCATCCAAACTCGTCTTATGAGGCCATTACCTTGATCCCCAAACCGAACAAAGACCCCATCAAAAAGGAAAATTACCGGTCCATATCCCTGAGGAACATGGATGCAAAACTTCTCACCAAAACGCCAGCCAATAGGATCCAACAGTGCATTAAAAGGATCATTCACCACGACCAAGTGGGATTTACTCCTAGGCTGCAAGGTTGGTTCAACATCTGCAAATCAATCAATGTGATACAATACATTAATAAAAAAAAAAAAAAGAAAAAGAACCATATGATCCGGTAAATAGACGCAGAAAAAGCATTTGACAAAGTACAGCATCCTTTCTTGAACAAAACTCTTCAGAGTATAGGGAGAGAGGGTACATACCTCAATATCATAAAAGCCATCTATGAATAACCTACAGCCAATATCATTCTCAAGGGGGAAAGGCTCAGAGCTTTTCCCCTAAGGTCAGGAACGCGGCAGGGATGTCCACTCTCACCACTGCTATTCAACATAGTATTAGAAGTCCTAGCCACAGCAATTAGACAACCAAAAGAAACGAAAGGCATCCAAATCGGCAAAGAGGAAGTCAAACTCTCACTCTTTGCAGAGGATATGATACTGTACGTGGGAAACCCAAAAGACTCCACCCCAAAACTGCTAGAACTCATACAGGAATTCAGTCAAGTGGCAGGATATAAAATCAATGCACAGAAATCCGTGGCATTCCTATACACCAACAACAAGACAGAAGAGAGACAAATCAAGGAGTCGATCCCATTTACAATTGCACCCAAAACCATTAGATACCTAGGAATAAATCTAACCAAAGAGGCAAAGGATCTGTACTCAGAAAACTATAAAATACCCATGAAAGCAATTGAAGAAGACACAAAGAAATGGAAAAACGTTCCATGCTCATGGATTGGGAGAATCAACATTGTGAAGATGTCAATGCTACCTAGAGCAATCTACACATTCAATGCAATCCCCATCAAAATACCATCCACTTTTTTCACAGACATGGAACAAATAATCCTAAAATTTGTATGGAACCAGAAGAGACCCAGAATAGCCAGAGGAATACTGAAAAAGAAAAGCAAAGCTGGCGGCATCGCAATTCCGGACTTCCAGCTCTATTACAAAGCTGTCATCATCAAGACAGTATGGTCCTGGCACAAAAACAGACACATTGATCAATGGAACAGAATCGAGAGCCCAGAAATGGACCCTCAACTCTATGGTCAACTCATCTTTGACAAAGCAGGAAAGAATGTCCAGTGGAAACGAGACAGTCTCTTCAACAAATGGTGTTGGGAAAATTGGACAGCCACATGCAGAAGAATGAAACTGGACCATTTCCTTACACCACACACAAAAATCGACTCCAAATGGTTGAAAGACCTAAACGTGAGACAGGAGACCATCCAAATCCTAAAGGAGAACACAGGTAGCAACCTTTTCGACCTTAGCCGCAGCAACTTCTCCCTAGAAACATCGCCAAAGGCACGGGAAGCCAGGGCAAAAATGAACTACTGGGATTTCATGCAGATAAAAAGCTTTTGCACAGCAAAAGAAACGGTCCACAAAACCCAAAGACAACCGACACAATGGGAGAAAATATTTGCAAATGACATATCAGAATAAGGGCTAGTATCCAAAATCTATAAAGAACTGATCAAACTCAACACCCAAAGAACAAATAATCCAGTCAAGGAATGGGCAGAAGACATGAACAGACATTTCTCCAAAGAAGACATCCACATGGCCAACAGGCACATGAAAAAGTGCTCAACATCGCTCGGCATCAGGGAAATCCAAATCAAAACCTCAATGAGATACCACCTCACACCAGTCCGATTGGCTAAAATGAACAAGTCAGGGAACGGCAGATGTTGGCGGGGATGTGGAGAAAGGGGAACCCTCCTACACTGTTGGTGGGAATGCAAGCTGGTGCAACCCCTCTGGAAAACAGTATGGAGGTTCCTCAAACAGTTGAAATTAGAGCTACCGTTCGATCCAGCAATTGCACTACTGGGTATTTACCACAAAGATACAAATGTAGGGACCCGAAGGGGTACGTGTACCCCAATGTTTATAGCAGCAATGTCCACCATAGCCAAACTGTGGAAAGAGCCAAGATGCCCATCGACAGATGAATGGATAAAGAAGAGGTGGTATAGATACACAATGGAATATTATGCAGCCATCAAAAGGAATGAGATCTTGCCATTTGCAACGACGTGGATGGAACTGGAGGGTGTTATGCTGAGTGAAATAAGTCAATCAGAGAAAGACATGTATCACATGACCTCACTGATATGAGGAATTCTTAATCTCAGGAGAGAAACGGAGTGTTACTGCAGTGGTTGGGGGTGGGAGGGATGGGGTGGCTGGGTGCTAGACATTGGGGAGGGTATGTGCTACGGTGAGCGCTGTGAATTGTGCAAGACTGTTGAATCACAGTTCTGTACTTCTGAAACAAATAACGCACCATATTTTAAGAAAAAAGAAAAAGAAGAAGATAACAGGAGAGGAAGAAAAGGGGAGTATGTCAGAGGGGGAGACGAACCATGAGAGATGAAGGACTCTGAAAGACAAACTGAGGGTTCTAGAGGGGAGGGGGGTAGGGGGATGGGTGAGCCTGGTGATGGGTATGGAGGAGGGCACGTTCTGCATGGAGCACTGGGTGTTATGAACAAACAATGAATCATGGAACACTGCACCAAAAACTAATGATGTAATATATGGTGATTAACATAACTATAAAAAAATTAAAAAAATAACCATGAATGAAAGAGGAGAGATGACAACCAACACCAAAGAAATACAAACAATTATAAGAACGTATTATGAGCCACTCTAGGCCAGCACATTAGATAATCTTGAAGAAATGGATGCATTCCCAGAAATGTATCAACTACCTAAGCTGAACCAGGAAGAAATAGAAAACCTGAAGAGACCTATAACCGCTAATGAGGAAATTGAAGCAGTCATCAAAAATCTCCCAACAAACAGGAGCCCAAGGCCAGATGGCTTCCCAGGGGAATTCTACCAACCATTTAAAGAAGTAGTACTACCTATTCTTCTGAAACTGTCCCAAAAAATAGAAATGGAAGGAAAGCATCCAAACTCGTCTTATGAGGCCATTACCTTGATCCCCAAACCGAACAAAGACCCCATCAAAAAGGAAAATTACCGGTCCATATCCCTGAGGAACATGGATGCAAAACTTCTCACCAAAACGCCAGCCAATAGGATCCAACAGTGCATTAAAAGGATCATTCACCACGACCAAGTGGGATTTACTCCTAGGCTGCAAGGTTGGTTCAACATCTGCAAATCAATCAATGTGATACAATACATTAATAAAAAAAAAAAAAAGAAAAAGAACCATATGATCCGGTAAATAGACGCAGAAAAAGCATTTGACAAAGTACAGCATCCTTTCTTGAACAAAACTCTTCAGAGTATAGGGAGAGAGGGTACATACCTCAATATCATAAAAGCCATCTATGAATAACCTACAGCCAATATCATTCTCAAGGGGGAAAGGCTGAGAGCTTTTCCCCTAAGGTCAGGAACGCGGCAGGGATGTCCACTCTCACCACTGCTATTCAACATAGTATTAGAAGTCCTAGCCACAGCAATTAGACAACCAAAAGAAACGAAAGGCATCCAAATCGGCAAAGAGGAAGTCAAACTCTCACTCTTTGCAGAGGATATGATACTGTACGTGGGAAACCCAAAAGACTCCACCCCAAAACTGCTAGAACTCATACAGGAATTCAGTCAAGTGGCAGGATATAAAATCAATGCACAGAAATCCGTGGCATTCCTATACACCAACAACAAGACAGAAGAGAGACAAATCAAGGAGTCGATCCCATTTACAATTGCACCCAAAACCATTAGATACCTAGGAATAAATCTAACCAAAGAGGCAAAGGATCTGTACTCAGAAAACTATAAAATACCCATGAAAGCAATTGAAGAAGACACAAAGAAATGGAAAAACGTTCCATGCTCATGGATTGGGAGAATCAACATTGTGAAGATGTCAATGCTACCTAGAGCAATCTACACATTCAATGCAATCCCCATCAAAATACCATCCACTTTTTTCACAGACATGGAACAAATAATCCTAAAATTTGTATGGAACCAGAAGAGACCCAGAATAGCCAGAGGAATACTGAAAAAGAAAAGCAAAGCTGGCGGCATCGCAATTCCGGACTTCCAGCTCTATTACAAAGCTGTCATCATCAAGACAGTATGGTCCTGGCACAAAAACAGACACATTGATCAATGGAACAGAATCGAGAGCCCAGAAATGGACCCTCAACTCTATGGTCAACTCATCTTTGACAAAGCAGGAAAGAATGTCCAGTGGAAACGAGACAGTCTCTTCAACAAATGGTGTTGGGAAAATTGGACAGCCACATGCAGAAGAATGAAACTGGACCATTTCCTTACACCACACACAAAAATCGACTCCAAATGGTTGAAAGACCTAAACGTGAGACAGGAGACCATCCAAATCCTAAAGGAGAACACAGGTAGCAACCTTTTCGACCTTAGCCGCAGCAACTTCTCCCTAGAAACATCGCCAAAGGCACGGGAAGCCAGGGCAAAAATGAACTACTGGGATTTCATGCAGATAAAAAGCTTTTGCACAGCAAAAGAAACGGTCCACAAAACCCAAAGACAACCGACACAATGGGAGAAAATATTTGCAAATGACATATCAGAATAAGGGCTAGTATCCAAAATCTATAAAGAACTGATCAAACTCAACACCCAAAGAACAAATAATCCAGTCAAGGAATGGGCAGAAGACATGAACAGACATTTCTCCAAAGAAGACATCCACATGGCCAACAGGCACATGAAAAAGTGCTCAACATCGCTCGGCATCAGGGAAATCCAAATCAAAACCTCAATGAGATACCACCTCACACCAGTCCGATTGGCTAAAATGAACAAGTCAGGGAACGGCAGATGTTGGCGGGGATGTGGAGAAAGGGGAACCCTCCTACACTGTTGGTGGGAATGCAAGCTGGTGCAACCCCTCTGGAAAACAGTATGGAGGTTCCTCAAACAGTTGAAATTAGAGCTACCGTTCGATCCAGCAATTGCACTACTGGGTATTTACCACAAAGATACAAATGTAGGGACCCGAAGGGGTACGTGTACCCCAATGTTTATAGCAGCAATGTCCACCATAGCCAAACTGTGGAAAGAGCCAAGATGCCCATCGACAGATGAATGGATAAAGAAGAGGTGGTATAGATACACAATGGAATATTATGCAGCCATCAAAAGGAATGAGATCTTGCCATTTGCAACGACGTGGATGGAACTGGAGGGTGTTATGCTGAGTGAAATAAGTCAATCAGAGAAAGACATGTATCACATGACCTCACTGATATGAGGAATTCTTAATCTCAGGAGAGAAACGGAGTGTTACTGCAGTGGTTGGGGGTGGGAGGGATGGGGTGGCTGGGTGCTAGACATTGGGGAGGGTATGTGCTACGGTGAGCGCTGTGAATTGTGCAAGACTGTTGAATCACAGTTCTGTACTTCTGAAACAAATAACGCACCATATTTTAAGAAAAAAGAAAAAGAAGAAGATAACAGGAGAGGAAGAAAAGGGGAGTATGTCAGAGGGGGAGACGAACCATGAGAGATGAAGGACTCTGAAAGACAAACTGAGGGTTCTAGAGGGGAGGGGGGTAGGGGGATGGGTGAGCCTGGTGATGGGTATGGAGGAGGGCACGTTCTGCATGGAGCACTGGGTGTTATGAACAAACAATGAATCATGGAACACTGCACCAAAAACTAATGATGTAATATATGGTGATTAACATAACTATAAAAAAATTAAAAAAATAACCATGAATGAAAGAGGAGAGATGACAACCAACACCAAAGAAATACAAACAATTATAAGAACGTATTATGAGCCACTCTAGGCCAGCACATTAGATAATCTTGAAGAAATGGATGCATTCCCAGAAATGTATCAACTACCTAAGCTGAACCAGGAAGAAATAGAAAACCTGAAGAGACCTATAACCGCTAATGAGGAAATTGAAGCAGTCATCAAAAATCTCCCAACAAACAGGAGCCCAAGGCCAGATGGCTTCCCAGGGGAATTCTACCAACCATTTAAAGAAGTAGTACTACCTATTCTTCTGAAACTGTCCCAAAAAATAGAAATGGAAGGAAAGCATCCAAACTCGTCTTATGAGGCCATTACCTTGATCCCCAAACCGAACAAAGACCCCATCAAAAAGGAAAATTACCGGTCCATATCCCTGAGGAACATGGATGCAAAACTTCTCACCAAAACGCCAGCCAATAGGATCCAACAGTGCATTAAAAGGATCATTCACCACGACCAAGTGGGATTTACTCCTAGGCTGCAAGGTTGGTTCAACATCTGCAAATCAATCAATGTGATACAATACATTAATAAAAAAAAAAAAAAAGAAAAAGAACCATATGATCCGGTAAATAGACGCAGAAAAAGCATTTGACAAAGTACAGCATCCTTTCTTGAACAAAACTCTTCAGAGTATAGGGAGAGAGGGTACATACCTCAATATCATAAAAGCCATCTATGAATAACCTACAGCCAATATCATTCTCAAGGGGGAAAGGCTGAGAGCTTTTCCCCTAAGGTCAGGAACGCGGCAGGGATGTCCACTCTCACCACTGCTATTCAACATAGTATTAGAAGTCCTAGCCACAGCAATTAGACAACCAAAAGAAACGAAAGGCATCCAAATCGGCAAAGAGGAAGTCAAACTCTCACTCTTTGCAGAGGATATGATACTGTACGTGGGAAACCCAAAAGACTCCACCCCAAAACTGCTAGAACTCATACAGGAATTCAGTCAAGTGGCAGGATATAAAATCAATGCACAGAAATCCGTGGCATTCCTATACACCAACAACAAGACAGAAGAGAGACAAATCAAGGAGTCGATCCCATTTACAATTGCACCCAAAACCATTAGATACCTAGGAATAAATCTAACCAAAGAGGCAAAGGATCTGTACTCAGAAAACTATAAAATACCCATGAAAGCAATTGAAGAAGACACAAAGAAATGGAAAAACGTTCCATGCTCATGGATTGGGAGAATCAACATTGTGAAGATGTCAATGCTACCTAGAGCAATCTACACATTCAATGCAATCCCCATCAAAATACCATCCACTTTTTTCACAGACATGGAACAAATAATCCTAAAATTTGTATGGAACCAGAAGAGACCCAGAATAGCCAGAGGAATACTGAAAAAGAAAAGCAAAGCTGGCGGCATCGCAATTCCGGACTTCCAGCTCTATTACAAAGCTGTCATCATCAAGACAGTATGGTCCTGGCACAAAAACAGACACATTGATCAATGGAACAGAATCGAGAGCCCAGAAATGGACCCTCAACTCTATGGTCAACTCATCTTTGACAAAGCAGGAAAGAATGTCCAGTGGAAACGAGACAGTCTCTTCAACAAATGGTGTTGGGAAAATTGGACAGCCACATGCAGAAGAATGAAACTGGACCATTTCCTTACACCACACACAAAAATCGACTCCAAATGGTTGAAAGACCTAAACGTGAGACAGGAGACCATCCAAATCCTAAAGGAGAACAGAGGTAGCAACCTTTTCGACCTTAGCCGCAGCAACTTCTCCCTAGAAACATCGCCAAAGGCACGGGAAGCCAGGGCAAAAATGAACTACTGGGATTTCATGCAGATAAAAAGCTTTTGCACAGCAAAAGAAACGGTCCACAAAACCCAAAGACAACCGACACAATGGGAGAAAATATTTGCAAATGACATATCAGAATAAGGGCTAGTATCCAAAATCTATAAAGAACTGATCAAACTCAACACCCAAAGAACAAATAATCCAGTCAAGGAATGGGCAGAAGACATGAACAGACATTTCTCCAAAGAAGACATCCACATGGCCAACAGGCACATGAAAAAGTGCTCAACATCGCTCGGCATCAGGGAAATCCAAATCAAAACCTCAATGAGATACCACCTCACACCAGTCCGATTGGCTAAAATGAACAAGTCAGGGAACGGCAGATGTTGGCGGGGATGTGGAGAAAGGGGAACCCTCCTACACTGTTGGTGGGAATGCAAGCTGGTGCAACCCCTCTGGAAAACAGTATGGAGGTTCCTCAAACAGTTGAAATTAGAGCTACCGTTCGATCCAGCAATTGCACTACTGGGTATTTACCACAAAGATACAAATGTAGGGACCCGAAGGGGTACGTGTACCCCAATGTTTATAGCAGCAATGTCCACCATAGCCAAACTGTGGAAAGAGCCAAGATGCCCATCGACAGATGAATGGATAAAGAAGAGGTGGTATAGATACACAATGGAATATTATGCAGCCATCAAAAGGAATGAGATCTTGCCATTTGCAACGACGTGGATGGAACTGGAGGGTGTTATGCTGAGTGAAATAAGTCAATCAGAGAAAGACATGTATCACATGACCTCACTGATATGAGGAATTCTTAATCTCAGGAGAGAAACGGAGTGTTACTGCAGTGGTTGGGGGTGGGAGGGATGGGGTGGCTGGGTGCTAGACATTGGGGAGGGTATGTGCTACGGTGAGCGCTGTGAATTGTGCAAGACTGTTGAATCACAGTTCTGTACTTCTGAAACAAATAACGCACCATATTTTAAGAAAAAAGAAAAAGAAGAAGATAACAGGAGAGGAAGAAAAGGGGAGTATGTCAGAGGGGGAGACGAACCATGAGAGATGAAGGACTCTGAAAGACAAACTGAGGGTTCTAGAGGGGAGGGGGGTAGGGGGATGGGTGAGCCTGGTGATGGGTATGGAGGAGGGCACGTTCTGCATGGAGCACTGGGTGTTATGAACAAACAATGAATCATGGAACACTGCACCAAAAACTAATGATGTAATATATGGTGATTAACATAACTATAAAAAAATTAAAAAAATAACCATGAATGAAAGAGGAGAGATGACAACCAACACCAAAGAAATACAAACAATTATAAGAACGTATTATGAGCCACTCTATGCCAGCAGATTAGATAATCTTGAAGAAATGGATGCATTCCCAGAAATGTATCAACTACCTAAGCTGAACCAGGAAGAAATAGAAAACCTGAAGAGACCTATAACCGCTAATGAGGAAATTGAAGCAGTCATCAAAAATCTCCCAACAAACAGGAGCCCAAGGCCAGATGGCTTCCCAGGGGAATTCTACCAACCATTTAAAGAAGTAGTACTACCTATTCTTCTGAAACTGTCCCAAAAAATAGAAATGGAAGGAAAGCATCCAAACTCGTCTTATGAGGCCATTACCTTGATCCCCAAACCGAACAAAGACCCCATCAAAAAGGAAAATTACCGGTCCATATCCCTGAGGAACATGGATGCAAAACTTCTCACCAAAACGCCAGCCAATAGGATCCAACAGTGCATTAAAAGGATCATTCACCACGACCAAGTGGGATTTACTCCTAGGCTGCAAGGTTGGTTCAACATCTGCAAATCAATCAATGTGATACAATACATTAATAAAAAAAAAAAAAAGAAAAAGAACCATATGATCCGGTAAATAGACGCAGAAAAAGCATTTGACAAAGTACAGCATCCTTTCTTGAACAAAACTCTTCAGAGTATAGGGAGAGAGGGTACATACCTCAATATCATAAAAGCCATCTATGAATAACCTACAGCCAATATCATTCTCAAGGGGGAAAGGCTGAGAGCTTTTCCCCTAAGGTCAGGAACGCGGCAGGGATGTCCACTCTCACCACTGCTATTCAACATAGTATTAGAAGTCCTAGCCACAGCAATTAGACAACCAAAAGAAACGAAAGGCATCCAAATCGGCAAAGAGGAAGTCAAACTCTCACTCTTTGCAGAGGATATGATACTGTACGTGGGAAACCCAAAAGACTCCACCCCAAAACTGCTAGAACTCATACAGGAATTCAGTCAAGTGGCAGGATATAAAATCAATGCACAGAAATCCGTGGCATTCCTATACACCAACAACAAGACAGAAGAGAGACAAATCAAGGAGTCGATCCCATTTACAATTGCACCCAAAACCATTAGATACCTAGGAATAAATCTAACCAAAGAGGCAAAGGATCTGTACTCAGAAAACTATAAAATACCCATGAAAGCAATTGAAGAAGACACAAAGAAATGGAAAAACGTTCCATGCTCATGGATTGGGAGAATCAACATTGTGAAGATGTCAATGCTACCTAGAGCAATCTACACATTCAATGCAATCCCCATCAAAATACCATCCACTTTTTTCACAGACATGGAACAAATAATCCTAAAATTTGTATGGAACCAGAAGAGACCCAGAATAGCCAGAGGAATACTGAAAAAGAAAAGCAAAGCTGGCGGCATCGCAATTCCGGACTTCCAGCTCTATTACAAAGCTGTCATCATCAAGACAGTATGGTCCTGGCACAAAAACAGACACATTGATCAATGGAACAGAATCGAGAGCCCAGAAATGGACCCTCAACTCTATGGTCAACTCATCTTTGACAAAGCAGGAAAGAATGTCCAGTGGAAACGAGACAGTCTCTTCAACAAATGGTGTTGGGAAAATTGGACAGCCACATGCAGAAGAATGAAACTGGACCATTTCCTTACACCACACACAAAAATCGACTCCAAATGGTTGAAAGACCTAAACGTGAGACAGGAGACCATCCAAATCCTAAAGGAGAACACAGGTAGCAACCTTTTCGACCTTAGCCGCAGCAACTTCTCCCTAGAAACATCGCCAAAGGCACGGGAAGCCAGGGCAAAAATGAACTACTGGGATTTCATGCAGATAAAAAGCTTTTGCACAGCAAAAGAAACGGTCCACAAAACCCAAAGACAACCGACAGAATGGGAGAAAATATTTGCAAATGACATATCAGAATAAGGGCTAGTATCCAAAATCTATAAAGAACTTATCAAACTCAACACCCAAAGAACAAATAATCCAGTCAAGGAATGGGCAGAAGACATGAACAGACATTTCTCCAAAGAAGACATCCACATGGCCAACAGGCACATGAAAAAGTGCTCAACATCGCTCGGCATCAGGGAAATCCAAATCAAAACCTCAATGAGATACCACCTCACACCAGTCCGATTGGCTAAAATGAACAAGTCAGGGAACGGCAGATGTTGGCGGGGATGTGGAGAAAGGGGAACCCTCCTACACTGTTGGTGGGAATGCAAGCTGGTGCAACCCCTCTGGAAAACAGTATGGAGGTTCCTCAAACAGTTGAAATTAGAGCTACCGTTCGATCCAGCAATTGCACTACTGGGTATTTACCACAAAGATACAAATGTAGGGACCCGAAGGGGTACGTGTACCCCAATGTTTATAGCAGCAATGTCCACCATAGCCAAACTGTGGAAAGAGCCAAGATGCCCATCGACAGATGAATGGATAAAGAAGAGGTGGTATAGATACACAATGGAATATTATGCAGCCATCAAAAGGAATGAGATCTTGCCATTTGCAACGACGTGGATGGAACTGGAGGGTGTTATGCTGAGTGAAATAAGTCAATCAGAGAAAGACATGTATCACATGACCTCACTGATATGAGGAATTCTTAATCTCAGGAGAGAAACGGAGTGTTACTGCAGTGGTTGGGGGTGGGAGGGATGGGGTGGCTGGGTGCTAGACATTGGGGAGGGTATGTGCTACGGTGAGCGCTGTGAATTGTGCAAGACTGTTGAATCACAGTTCTGTACTTCTGAAACAAATAACGCACCATATTTTAAGAAAAAAGAAAAAGAAGAAGATAACAGGAGAGGAAGAAAAGGGGAGTATGTCAGAGGGGGAGACGAACCATGAGAGATGAAGGACTCTGAAAGACAAACTGAGGGTTCTAGAGGGGAGGGGGGTAGGGGGATGGGTGAGCCTGGTGATGGGTATGGAGGAGGGCACGTTCTGCATGGAGCACTGGGTGTTATGAACAAACAATGAATCATGGAACACTGCACCAAAAACTAACGATGTAATATATGGTGATTAACATAACTATAAAAAAATTAAAAAAATAACCATGAATGAAAGAGGAGAGATGACAACCAACACCAAAGAAATACAAACAATTATAAGAACGTATTATGAGCCACTCTATGCCAGCAGATTAGATAATCTTGAAGAAATGGATGCATTCCCAGAAATGTATCAACTACCTAAGCTGAACCAGGAAGAAATAGAAAACCTGAAGAGACCTATAACCGCTAATGAGGAAATTGAAGCAGTCATCAAAAATCTCCCAACAAACAGGAGCCCAAGGCCAGATGGCTTCCCAGGGGAATTCTACCAACCATTTAAAGAAGTAGTACTACCTATTCTTCTGAAACTGTCCCAAAAAATAGAAATGGAAGGAAAGCATCCAAACTCGTCTTATGAGGCCATTACCTTGATCCCCAAACCGAACAAAGACCCCATCAAAAAGGAAAATTACCGGTCCATATCCCTGAGGAACATGGATGCAAAACTTCTCACCAAAACGCCAGCCAATAGGATCCAACAGTGCATTAAAAGGATCATTCACCACGACCAAGTGGGATTTACTCCTAGGCTGCAAGGTTGGTTCAACATCTGCAAATCAATCAATGTGATACAATACATTAATAAAAAAAAAAAAAAGAAAAAGAACCATATGATCCGGTAAATAGACGCAGAAAAAGCATTTGACAAAGTACAGCATCCTTTCTTGAACAAAACTCTTCAGAGTATAGGGAGAGAGGGTACATACCTCAATATCATAAAAGCCATCTATGAATAACCTACAGCCAATATCATTCTCAAGGGGGAAAGGCTGAGAGCTTTTCCCCTAAGGTCAGGAACGCGGCAGGGATGTCCACTCTCACCACTGCTATTCAACATAGTATTAGAAGTCCTAGCCACAGCAATTAGACAACCAAAAGAAACGAAAGGCATCCAAATCGGCAAAGAGGAAGTCAAACTCTCACTCTTTGCAGAGGATATGATACTGTACGTGGGAAACCCAAAAGACTCCACCCCAAAACTGCTAGAACTCATACAGGAATTCAGTCAAGTGGCAGGATATAAAATCAATGCACAGAAATCCGTGGCATTCCTATACACCAACAACAAGACAGAAGAGAGACAAATCAAGGAGTCGATCCCATTTACAATTGCACCCAAAACCATTAGATACCTAGGAATAAATCTAACCAAAGAGGCAAAGGATCTGTACTCAGAAAACTATAAAATACCCATGAAAGCAATTGAAGAAGACACAAAGAAATGGAAAAACGTTCCATGCTCATGGATTGGGAGAATCAACATTGTGAAGATGTCAATGCTACCTAGAGCAATCTACACATTCAATGCAATCCCCATCAAAATACCATCCACTTTTTTCACAGACATGGAACAAATAATCCTAAAATTTGTATGGAACCAGAAGAGACCCAGAATAGCCAGAGGAATACTGAAAAAGAAAAGCAAAGCTGGCGGCATCGCAATTCCGGACTTCCAGCTCTATTACAAAGCTGTCATCATCAAGACAGTATGGTCCTGGCACAAAAACAGACACATTGATCAATGGAACAGAATCGAGAGCCCAGAAATGGACCCTCAACTCTATGGTCAACTCATCTTTGACAAAGCAGGAAAGAATGTCCAGTGGAAACGAGACAGTCTCTTCAACAAATGGTGTTGGGAAAATTGGACAGCCACATGCAGAAGAATGAAACTGGACCATTTCCTTACACCACACACAAAAATCGACTCCAAATGGTTGAAAGACCTAAACGTGAGACAGGAGACCATCCAAATCCTAAAGGAGAACACAGGTAGCAACCTTTTCGACCTTAGCCGCAGCAACTTCTCCCTAGAAACATCGCCAAAGGCACGGGAAGCCAGGGCAAAAATGAACTACTGGGATTTCATGCAGATAAAAAGCTTTTGCACAGCAAAAGAAACGGTCCACAAAACCCAAAGACAACCGACACAATGGGAGAAAATATTTGCAAATGACATATCAGAATAAGGGCTAGTATCCAAAATCTATAAAGAACTTATCAAACTCAACACCCAAAGAACAAATAATCCAGTCAAGGAATGGGCAGAAGACATGAACAGACATTTCTCCAAAGAAGACATCCACATGGCCAACAGGCACATGAAAAAGTGCTCAACATCGCTCGGCATCAGGGAAATCCAAATCAAAACCTCAATGAGATACCACCTCACACCAGTCCGATTGGCTAAAATGAACAAGTCAGGGAACGGCAGATGTTGGCGGGGATGTGGAGAAAGGGGAACCCTCCTACACTGTTGGTGGGAATGCAAGCTGGTGCAACCCCTCTGGAAAACAGTATGGAGGTTCCTCAAACAGTTGAAATTAGAGCTACCGTTCGATCCAGCAATTGCACTACTGGGTATTTACCACAAAGATACAAATGTAGGGACCCGAAGGGGTACGTGTACCCCAATGTTTATAGCAGCAATGTCCACCATAGCCAAACTGTGGAAAGAGCCAAGATGCCCATCGACAGATGAATGGATAAAGAAGAGGTGGTATAGATACACAATGGAATATTATGCAGCCATCAAAAGGAATGAGATCTTGCCATTTGCAACGACGTGGATGGAACTGGAGGGTGTTATGCTGAGTGAAATAAGTCAATCAGAGAAAGACATGTATCACATGACCTCACTGATATGAGGAATTCTTAATCTCAGGAGAGAAACGGAGTGTTACTGCAGTGGTTGGGGGTGGGAGGGATGGGGTGGCTGGGTGCTAGACATTGGGGAGGGTATGTGCTACGGTGAGCGCTGTGAATTGTGCAAGACTGTTGAATCACAGTTCTGTACTTCTGAAACAAATAACGCACCATATTTTAAGAAAAAAGAAAAAGAAGAAGATAACAGGAGAGGAAGAAAAGGGGAGTATGTCAGAGGGGGAGACGAACCATGAGAGATGAAGGACTCTGAAAGACAAACTGAGGGTTCTAGAGGGGAGGGGGGTAGGGGGATGGGTGAGCCTGGTGATGGGTATGGAGGAGGGCACGTTCTGCATGGAGCACTGGGTGTTATGAACAAACAATGAATCATGGAACACTGCACCAAAAACTAACGATGTAATATATGGTGATTAACATAACTATAAAAAAATTAAAAAAATAACCATGAATGAAAGAGGAGAGATGACAACCAACACCAAAGAAATACAAACAATTATAAGAACGTATTATGAGCCACTCTATGCCAGCAGATTAGATAATCTTGAAGAAATGGATGCATTCCCAGAAATGTATCAACTACCTAAGCTGAACCAGGAAGAAATAGAAAACCTGAAGAGACCTATAACCGCTAATGAGGAAATTGAAGCAGTCATCAAAAATCTCCCAACAAACAGGAGCCCAAGGCCAGATGGCTTCCCAGGGGAATTCTACCAACCATTTAAAGAAGTAGTACTACCTATTCTTCTGAAACTGTCCCAAAAAATAGAAATGGAAGGAAAGCATCCAAACTCGTCTTATGAGGCCATTACCTTGATCCCCAAACCGAACAAAGACCCCATCAAAAAGGAAAATTACCGGTCCATATCCCTGAGGAACATGGATGCGAAACTTCTCACCAAAACGCCAGCCAATAGGATCCAACAGTGCATTAAAAGGATCATTCACCACGACCAAGTGGGATTTACTCCTAGGCTGCAAGGTTGGTTCAACATCTGCAAATCAATCAATGTGATACAATACATTAATAAAAAAAAAAAAAAGAAAAAGAACCATATGATCCGGTAAATAGACGCAGAAAAAGCATTTGACAAAGTACAGCATCCTTTCTTGAACAAAACTCTTCAGAGTATAGGGAGAGAGGGTACATACCTCAATATCATAAAAGCCATCTATGAATAACCTACAGCCAATATCATTCTCAAGGGGGAAAGGCTGAGAGCTTTTCCCCTAAGGTCAGGAACGCGGCAGGGATGTCCACTCTCACCACTGCTATTCAACATAGTATTAGAAGTCCTAGCCACAGCAATTAGACAACCAAAAGAAACGAAAGGCATCCAAATCGGCAAAGAGGAAGTCAAACTCTCACTCTTTGCAGAGGATATGATACTGTACGTGGGAAACCCAAAAGACTCCACCCCAAAACTGCTAGAACTCATACAGGAATTCAGTCAAGTGGCAGGATATAAAATCAATGCACAGAAATCCGTGGCATTCCTATACACCAACAACAAGACAGAAGAGAGACAAATCAAGGAGTCGATCCCATTTACAATTGCACCCAAAACCATTAGATACCTAGGAATAAATCTAACCAAAGAGGCAAAGGATCTGTACTCAGAAAACTATAAAATACCCATGAAAGCAATTGAAGAAGACACAAAGAAATGGAAAAACGTTCCATGCTCATGGATTGGGAGAATCAACATTGTGAAGATGTCAATGCTACCTAGAGCAATCTACACATTCAATGCAATCCCCATCAAAATACCATCCACTTTTTTCACAGACATGGAACAAATAATCCTAAAATTTGTATGGAACCAGAAGAGACCCAGAATAGCCAGAGGAATACTGAAAAAGAAAAGCAAAGCTGGCGGCATCGCAATTCCGGACTTCCAGCTCTATTACAAAGCTGTCATCATCAAGACAGTATGGTCCTGGCACAAAAACAGACACATTGATCAATGGAACAGAATCGAGAGCCCAGAAATGGACCCTCAACTCTATGGTCAACTCATCTTTGACAAAGCAGGAAAGAATGTCCAGTGGAAACGAGACAGTCTCTTCAACAAATGGTGTTGGGAAAATTGGACAGCCACATGCAGAAGAATGAAACTGGACCATTTCCTTACACCACACACAAAAATCGACTCCAAATGGTTGAAAGACCTAAACGTGAGACAGGAGACCATCCAAATCCTAAAGGAGAACAGAGGTAGCAACCTTTTCGACCTTAGCCGCAGCAACTTCTCCCTAGAAACATCGCCAAAGGCACGGGAAGCCAGGGCAAAAATGAACTACTGGGATTTCATGCAGATAAAAAGCTTTTGCACAGCAAAAGAAACGGTCCACAAAACCCAAAGACAACCGACACAATGGGAGAAAATATTTGCAAATGACATATCAGAATAAGGGCTAGTATCCAAAATCTATAAAGAACTTATCAAACTCAACACCCAAAGAACAAATAATCCAGTCAAGGAATGGGCAGAAGACATGAACAGACATTTCTCCAAAGAAGACATCCACATGGCCAACAGGCACATGAAAAAGTGCTCAACATCGCTCGGCATCAGGGAAATCCAAATCAAAACCTCAATGAGATACCACCTCACACCAGTCCGATTGGCTAAAATGAACAAGTCAGGGAACGGCAGATGTTGGCGGGGATGTGGAGAAAGGGGAACCCTCCTACACTGTTGGTGGGAATGCAAGCTGGTGCAACCCCTCTGGAAAACAGTATGGAGGTTCCTCAAACAGTTGAAATTAGAGCTACCGTTCGATCCAGCAATTGCACTACTGGGTATTTACCACAAAGATACAAATGTAGGGACCCGAAGGGGTACGTGTACCCCAATGTTTATAGCAGCAATGTCCACCATAGCCAAACTGTGGAAAGAGCCAAGATGCCCATCGACAGATGAATGGATAAAGAAGAGGTGGTATAGATACACAATGGAATATTATGCAGCCATCAAAAGGAATGAGATCTTGCCATTTGCAACGACGTGGATGGAACTGGAGGGTGTTATGCTGAGTGAAATAAGTCAATCAGAGAAAGACATGTATCACATGACCTCACTGATATGAGGAATTCTTAATCTCAGGAGAGAAACGGAGTGTTACTGCAGTGGTTGGGGGTGGGAGGGATGGGGTGGCTGGGTGCTAGACATTGGGGAGGGTATGTGCTACGGTGAGCGCTGTGAATTGTGCAAGACTGTTGAATCACAGTTCTGTACTTCTGAAACAAATAACGCACCATATTTTAAGAAAAAAGAAAAAGAAGAAGATAACAGGAGAGGAAGAAAAGGGGAGTATGTCAGAGGGGGAGACGAACCATGAGAGATGAAGGACTCTGAAAGACAAACTGAGGGTTCTAGAGGGGAGGGGGGTAGGGGGATGGGTGAGCCTGGTGATGGGTATGGAGGAGGGCACGTTCTGCATGGAGCACTGGGTGTTATGAACAAACAATGAATCATGGAACACTGCACCAAAAACTAACGATGTAATATATGGTGATTAACATAACTATAAAAAAATTAAAAAAATAACCATGAATGAAAGAGGAGAGATGACAACCAACACCAAAGAAATACAAACAATTATAAGAACGTATTATGAGCCACTCTAGGCCAGCACATTAGATAATCTTGAAGAAATGGATGCATTCCCAGAAATGTATCAACTACCTAAGCTGAACCAGGAAGAAATAGAAAACCTGAAGAGACCTATAACCGCTAATGAGGAAATTGAAGCAGTCATCAAAAATCTCCCAACAAACAGGAGCCCAAGGCCAGATGGCTTCCCAGGGGAATTCTACCAACCATTTAAAGAAGTAGTACTACCTATTCTTCTGAAACTGTCCCAAAAAATAGAAATGGAAGGAAAGCATCCAAACTCGTCTTATGAGGCCATTACCTTGATCCCCAAACCGAACAAAGACCCCATCAAAAAGGAAAATTACCGGTCCATATCCCTGAGGAACATGGATGCAAAACTTCTCACCAAAACGCCAGCCAATAGGATCCAACAGTGCATTAAAAGGATCATTCACCACGACCAAGTGGGATTTACTCCTAGGCTGCAAGGTTGGTTCAACATCTGCAAATCAATCAATGTGATACAATACATTAATAAAAAAAAAAAAAAGAAAAAGAACCATATGATCCGGTAAATAGACGCAGAAAAAGCATTTGACAAAGTACAGCATCCTTTCTTGAACAAAACTCTTCAGAGTATAGGGAGAGAGGGTACATACCTCAATATCATAAAAGCCATCTATGAATAACCTACAGCCAATATCATTCTCAAGGGGGAAAGGCTGAGAGCTTTTCCCCTAAGGTCAGGAACGCGGCAGGGATGTCCACTCTCACCACTGCTATTCAACATAGTATTAGAAGTCCTAGCCACAGCAATTAGACAACCAAAAGAAACGAAAGGCATCCAAATCGGCAAAGAGGAAGTCAAACTCTCACTCTTTGCAGAGGATATGATACTGTACGTGGGAAACCCAAAAGACTCCACCCCAAAACTGCTAGAACTCATACAGGAATTCAGTCAAGTGGCAGGATATAAAATCAATGCACAGAAATCCGTGGCATTCCTATACACCAACAACAAGACAGAAGAGAGACAAATCAAGGAGTCGATCCCATTTACAATTGCACCCAAAACCATTAGATACCTAGGAATAAATCTAACCAAAGAGGCAAAGGATCTGTACTCAGAAAACTATAAAATACCCATGAAAGCAATTGAAGAAGACACAAAGAAATGGAAAAACGTTCCATGCTCATGGATTGGGAGAATCAACATTGTGAAGATGTCAATGCTACCTAGAGCAATCTACACATTCAATGCAATCCCCATCAAAATACCATCCACTTTTTTCACAGACATGGAACAAATAATCCTAAAATTTGTATGGAACCAGAAGAGACCCAGAATAGCCAGAGGAATACTGAAAAAGAAAAGCAAAGCTGGCGGCATCGCAATTCCGGACTTCCAGCTCTATTACAAAGCTGTCATCATCAAGACAGTATGGTCCTGGCACAAAAACAGACACATTGATCAATGGAACAGAATCGAGAGCCCAGAAATGGACCCTCAACTCTATGGTCAACTCATCTTTGACAAAGCAGGAAAGAATGTCCAGTGGAAACGAGACAGTCTCTTCAACAAATGGTGTTGGGAAAATTGGACAGCCACATGCAGAAGAATGAAACTGGACCATTTCCTTACACCACACACAAAAATCGACTCCAAATGGTTGAAAGACCTAAACGTGAGACAGGAGACCATCCAAATCCTAAAGGAGAACACAGGTAGCAACCTTTTCGACCTTAGCCGCAGCAAGTTCTCCCTAGAAACATCGCCAAAGGCACGGGAAGCCAGGGCAAAAATGAACTACTGGGATTTCATGCAGATAAAAAGCTTTTGCACAGCAAAAGAAACGGTCCACAAAACCCAAAGACAACCGACACAATGGGAGAAAATATTTGCAAATGACATATCAGAATAAGGGCTAGTATCCAAAATCTATAAAGAACTTATCAAACTCAACACCCAAAGAACAAATAATCCAGTCAAGGAATGGGCAGAAGACATGAACAGACATTTCTCCAAAGAAGACATCCACATGGCCAACAGGCACATGAAAAAGTGCTCAACATCGCTCGGCATCAGGGAAATCCAAATCAAAACCTCAATGAGATACCACCTCACACCAGTCCGATTGGCTAAAATGAACAAGTCAGGGAACGGCAGATGTTGGCGGGGATGTGGAGAAAGGGGAACCCTCCTACACTGTTGGTGGGAATGCAAGCTGGTGCAACCCCTCTGGAAAACAGTATGGAGGTTCCTCAAACAGTTGAAATTAGAGCTACCGTTCGATCCAGCAATTGCACTACTGGGTATTTACCACAAAGATACAAATGTAGGGACCCGAAGGGGTACGTGTACCCCAATGTTTATAGCAGCAATGTCCACCATAGCCAAACTGTGGAAAGAGCCAAGATGCCCATCGACAGATGAATGGATAAAGAAGAGGTGGTAGAGATACACAATGGAATATTATGCAGCCATCAAAAGGAATGAGATCTTGCCATTTGCAACGACGTGGATGGAACTGGAGGGTGTTATGCTGAGTGAAATAAGTCAATCAGAGAAAGACATGTATCACATGACCTCACTGATATGAGGAATTCTTAATCTCAGGAGAGAAACGGAGTGTTACTGCAGTGGTTGGGGGTGGGAGGGATGGGGTGGCTGGGTGCTAGACATTGGGGAGGGTATGTGCTACGGTGAGCGCTGTGAATTGTGCAAGACTGTTGAATCACAGTTCTGTACTTCTGAAACAAATAACGCACCATATTTTAAGAAAAAAGAAAAAGAAGAAGATAACAGGAGAGGAAGAAAAGGGGAGTATGTCAGAGGGGGAGACGAACCATGAGAGATGAAGGACTCTGAAAGACAAACTGAGGGTTCTAGAGGGGAGGGGGGTAGGGGGATGGGTGAGCCTGGTGATGGGTATGGAGGAGGGCACGTTCTGCATGGAGCACTGGGTGTTATGAACAAACAATGAATCATGGAACACTGCACCAAAAACTAAGGATGTAATATATGGTGATTAACATAACTATAAAAAAATTAAAAAAATAACCATGAATGAAAGAGGAGAGATGACAACCAACACCAAAGAAATACAAACAATTATAAGAACGTATTATGAGCCACTCTATGCCAGCAGATTAGATAATCTTGAAGAAATGGATGCATTCCCAGAAATGTATCAACTACCTAAGCTGAACCAGGAAGAAATAGAAAACCTGAAGAGACCTATAACCGCTAATGAGGAAATTGAAGCAGTCATCAAAAATCTCCCAACAAACAGGAGCCCAAGGCCAGATGGCTTCCCAGGGGAATTCTACCAACCATTTAAAGAAGTAGTACTACCTATTCTTCTGAAACTGTCCCAAAAAATAGAAATGGAAGGAAAGCATCCAAACTCGTCTTATGAGGCCATTACCTTGATCCCCAAACCGAACAAAGACCCCATCAAAAAGGAAAATTACCGGTCCATATCCCTGAGGAACATGGATGCAAAACTTCTCACCAAAACGCCAGCCAATAGGATCCAACAGTGCATTAAAAGGATCATTCACCACGACCAAGTGGGATTTACTCCTAGGCTGCAAGGTTGGTTCAACATCTGCAAATCAATCAATGTGATACAATACATTAATAAAAAAAAAAAAAAGAAAAAGAACCATATGATCCGGTAAATAGACGCAGAAAAAGCATTTGACAAAGTACAGCATCCTTTCTTGAACAAAACTCTTCAGAGTATAGGGAGAGAGGGTACATACCTCAATATCATAAAAGCCATCTATGAATAACCTACAGCCAATATCATTCTCAAGGGGGAAAGGCTGAGAGCTTTTCCCCTAAGGTCAGGAACGCGGCAGGGATGTCCACTCTCACCACTGCTATTCAACATAGTATTAGAAGTCCTAGCCACAGCAATTAGACAACCAAAAGAAACGAAAGGCATCCAAATCGGCAAAGAGGAAGTCAAACTCTCACTCTTTGCAGAGGATATGATACTGTACGTGGGAAACCCAAAAGACTCCACCCCAAAACTGCTAGAACTCATACAGGAATTCAGTCAAGTGGCAGGATATAAAATCAATGCACAGAAATCCGTGGCATTCCTATACACCAACAACAAGACAGAAGAGAGACAAATCAAGGAGTCGATCCCATTTACAATTGCACCCAAAACCATTAGATACCTAGGAATAAATCTAACCAAAGAGGCAAAGGATCTGTACTCAGAAAACTATAAAATACCCATGAAAGCAATTGAAGAAGACACAAAGAAATGGAAAAACGTTCCATGCTCATGGATTGGGAGAATCAACATTGTGAAGATGTCAATGCTACCTAGAGCAATCTACACATTCAATGCAATCCCCATCAAAATACCATCCACTTTTTTCACAGACATGGAACAAATAATCCTAAAATTTGTATGGAACCAGAAGAGACCCAGAATAGCCAGAGGAATACTGAAAAAGAAAAGCAAAGCTGGCGGCATCGCAATTCCGGACTTCCAGCTCTATTACAAAGCTGTCATCATCAAGACAGTATGGTCCTGGCACAAAAACAGACACATTGATCAATGGAACAGAATCGAGAGCCCAGAAATGGACCCTCAACTCTATGGTCAACTCATCTTTGACAAAGCAGGAAAGAATGTCCAGTGGAAACGAGACAGTCTCTTCAACAAATGGTGTTGGGAAAATTGGACAGCCACATGCAGAAGAATGAAACTGGACCATTTCCTTACACCACACACAAAAATCGACTCCAAATGGTTGAAAGACCTAAACGTGAGACAGGAGACCATCCAAATCCTAAAGGAGAACACAGGTAGCAACCTTTTCGACCTTAGCCGCAGCAAGTTCTCCCTAGAAACATCGCCAAAGGCACGGGAAGCCAGGGCAAAAATGAACTACTGGGATTTCATGCAGATAAAAAGCTTTTGCACAGCAAAAGAAACGGTCCACAAAACCCAAAGACAACCGACACAATGGGAGAAAATATTTGCAAATGACATATCAGAATAAGGGCTAGTATCCAAAATCTATAAAGAACTTATCAAACTCAACACCCAAAGAACAAATAATCCAGTCAAGGAATGGGCAGAAGACATGAACAGACATTTCTCCAAAGAAGACATCCACATGGCCAACAGGCACATGAAAAAGTGCTCAACATCGCTCGGCATCAGGGAAATCCAAATCAAAACCTCAATGAGATACCACCTCACACCAGTCCGATTGGCTAAAATGAACAAGTCAGGGAACGGCAGATGTTGGCGGGGATGTGGAGAAAGGGGAACCCTCCTACACTGTTGGTGGGAATGCAAGCTGGTGCAACCCCTCTGGAAAACAGTATGGAGGTTCCTCAAACAGTTGAAATTAGAGCTACCGTTCGATCCAGCAATTGCACTACTGGGTATTTACCACAAAGATACAAATGTAGGGACCCGAAGGGGTACGTGTACCCCAATGTTTATAGCAGCAATGTCCACCATAGCCAAACTGTGGAAAGAGCCAAGATGCCCATCGACAGATGAATGGATAAAGAAGAGGTGGTATAGATACACAATGGAATATTATGCAGCCATCAAAAGGAATGAGATCTTGCCATTTGCAACGACGTGGATGGAACTGGAGGGTGTTATGCTGAGTGAAATAAGTCAATCAGAGAAAGACATGTATCACATGACCTCACTGATATGAGGAATTCTTAATCTCAGGAGAGAAACGGAGTGTTACTGCAGTGGTTGGGGGTGGGAGGGATGGGGTGGCTGGGTGCTAGACATTGGGGAGGGTATGTGCTACGGTGAGCGCTGTGAATTGTGCAAGACTGTTGAATCACAGTTCTGTACTTCTGAAACAAATAACGCACCATATTTTAAGAAAAAAGAAAAAGAAGAAGATAACAGGAGAGGAAGAAAAGGGGAGTATGTCAGAGGGGGAGACGAACCATGAGAGATGAAGGACTCTGAAAGACAAACTGAGGGTTCTAGAGGGGAGGGGGGTAGGGGGATGGGTGAGCCTGGTGATGGGTATGGAGGAGGGCACGTTCTGCATGGAGCACTGGGTGTTATGAACAAACAATGAATCATGGAACACTGCACCAAAAACTAAGGATGTAATATATGGTGATTAACATAACTATAAAAAAATTAAAAAAATAACCATGAATGAAAGAGGAGAGATGACAACCAACACCAAAGAAATACAAACAATTATAAGAACGTATTATGAGCCACTCTATGCCAGCAGATTAGATAATCTTGAAGAAATGGATGCATTCCCAGAAATGTATCAACTACCTAAGCTGAACCAGGAAGAAATAGAAAACCTGAAGAGACCTATAACCGCTAATGAGGAAATTGAAGCAGTCATCAAAAATCTCCCAACAAACAGGAGCCCAAGGCCAGATGGCTTCCCAGGGGAATTCTACCAACCATTTAAAGAAGTAGTACTACCTATTCTTCTGAAACTGTCCCAAAAAATAGAAATGGAAGGAAAGCATCCAAACTCGTCTTATGAGGCCATTACCTTGATCCCCAAACCGAACAAAGACCCCATCAAAAAGGAAAATTACCGGTCCATATCCCTGAGGAACATGGATGCAAAACTTCTCACCAAAACGCCAGCCAATAGGATCCAACAGTGCATTAAAAGGATCATTCACCACGACCAAGTGGGATTTACTCCTAGGCTGCAAGGTTGGTTCAACATCTGCAAATCAATCAATGTGATACAATACATTAATAAAAAAAAAAAAAAGAAAAAGAACCATATGATCCGGTAAATAGACGCAGAAAAAGCATTTGACAAAGTACAGCATCCTTTCTTGAACAAAACTCTTCAGAGTATAGGGAGAGAGGGTACATACCTCAATATCATAAAAGCCATCTATGAATAACCTACAGCCAATATCATTCTCAAGGGGGAAAGGCTGAGAGCTTTTCCCCTAAGGTCAGGAACGCGGCAGGGATGTCCACTCTCACCACTGCTATTCAACATAGTATTAGAAGTCCTAGCCACAGCAATTAGACAACCAAAAGAAACGAAAGGCATCCAAATCGGCAAAGAGGAAGTCAAACTCTCACTCTTTGCAGAGGATATGATACTGTACGTGGGAAACCCAAAAGACTCCACCCCAAAACTGCTAGAACTCATACAGGAATTCAGTCAAGTGGCAGGATATAAAATCAATGCACAGAAATCCGTGGCATTCCTATACACCAACAACAAGACAGAAGAGAGACAAATCAAGGAGTCGATCCCATTTACAATTGCACCCAAAACCATTAGATACCTAGGAATAAATCTAACCAAAGAGGCAAAGGATCTGTACTCAGAAAACTATAAAATACCCATGAAAGCAATTGAAGAAGACACAAAGAAATGGAAAAACGTTCCATGCTCATGGATTGGGAGAATCAACATTGTGAAGATGTCAATGCTACCTAGAGCAATCTACACATTCAATGCAATCCCCATCAAAATACCATCCACTTTTTTCACAGACATGGAACAAATAATCCTAAAATTTGTATGGAACCAGAAGAGACCCAGAATAGCCAGAGGAATACTGAAAAAGAAAAGCAAAGCTGGCGGCATCGCAATTCCGGACTTCCAGCTCTATTACAAAGCTGTCATCATCAAGACAGTATGGTCCTGGCACAAAAACAGACACATTGATCAATGGAACAGAATCGAGAGCCCAGAAATGGACCCTCAACTCTATGGTCAACTCATCTTTGACAAAGCAGGAAAGAATGTCCAGTGGAAACGAGACAGTCTCTTCAACAAATGGTGTTGGGAAAATTGGACAGCCACATGCAGAAGAATGAAACTGGACCATTTCCTTACACCACACACAAAAATCGACTCCAAATGGTTGAAAGACCTAAACGTGAGACAGGAGACCATCCAAATCCTAAAGGAGAACACAGGTAGCAACCTTTTCGACCTTAGCCGCAGCAAGTTCTCCCTAGAAACATCGCCAAAGGCACGGGAAGCCAGGGCAAAAATGAACTACTGGGATTTCATGCAGATAAAAAGCTTTTGCACAGCAAAAGAAACGGTCCACAAAACCCAAAGACAACCGACACAATGGGAGAAAATATTTGCAAATGACATATCAGAATAAGGGCTAGTATCCAAAATCTATAAAGAACTTATCAAACTCAACACCCAAAGAACAAATAATCCAGTCAAGGAATGGGCAGAAGACATGAACAGACATTTCTCCAAAGAAGACATCCACATGGCCAACAGGCACATGAAAAAGTGCTCAACATCGCTCGGCATCAGGGAAATCCAAATCAAAACCTCAATGAGATACCACCTCACACCAGTCCGATTGGCTAAAATGAACAAGTCAGGGAACGGCAGATGTTGGCGGGGATGTGGAGAAAGGGGAACCCTCCTACACTGTTGGTGGGAATGCAAGCTGGTGCAACCCCTCTGGAAAACAGTATGGAGGTTCCTCAAACAGTTGAAATTAGAGCTACCGTTCGATCCAGCAATTGCACTACTGGGTATTTACCACAAAGATACAAATGTAGGGACCCGAAGGGGTACGTGTACCCCAATGTTTATAGCAGCAATGTCCACCATAGCCAAACTGTGGAAAGAGCCAAGATGCCCATCGACAGATGAATGGATAAAGAAGAGGTGGTATAGATACACAATGGAATATTATGCAGCCATCAAAAGGAATGAGATCTTGCCATTTGCAACGACGTGGATGGAACTGGAGGGTGTTATGCTGAGTGAAATAAGTCAATCAGAGAAAGACATGTATCACATGACCTCACTGATATGAGGAATTCTTAATCTCAGGAGAGAAACGGAGTGTTACTGCAGTGGTTGGGGGTGGGAGGGATGGGGTGGCTGGGTGCTAGACATTGGGGAGGGTATGTGCTACGGTGAGCGCTGTGAATTGTGCAAGACTGTTGAATCACAGTTCTGTACTTCTGAAACAAATAACGCACCATATTTTAAGAAAAAAGAAAAAGAAGAAGATAACAGGAGAGGAAGAAAAGGGGAGTATGTCAGAGGGGGAGACGAACCATGAGAGATGAAGGACTCTGAAAGACAAACTGAGGGTTCTAGAGGGGAGGGGGGTAGGGGGATGGGTGAGCCTGGTGATGGGTATGGAGGAGGGCACGTTCTGCATGGAGCACTGGGTGTTATGAACAAACAATGAATCATGGAACACTGCACCAAAAACTAAGGATGTAATATATGGTGATTAACATAACTATAAAAAAATTAAAAAAATAACCATGAATGAAAGAGGAGAGATGACAACCAACACCAAAGAAATACAAACAATTATAAGAACGTATTATGAGCCACTCTATGCCAGCAGATTAGATAATCTTGAAGAAATGGATGCATTCCCAGAAATGTATCAACTACCTAAGCTGAACCAGGAAGAAATAGAAAACCTGAAGAGACCTATAACCGCTAATGAGGAAATTGAAGCAGTCATCAAAAATCTCCCAACAAAAAGGAGCCCAAGGCCAGATGGCTTCCCAGGGGAATTCTACCAACCATTTAAAGAAGTAGTACTACCTATTCTTCTGAAACTGTCC